>NC_056747.1:466848535-467073535 GCF_019279795.1 Protopterus annectens
TGTTGTATCACTTTGTCCTAGATGTATATCTGGTTCAGTTACAGCACTGTCTATTGTAGTCAAAGGTTCCTGCCCATCTAAAAACACAGTTTGGTGAGCATTGTCATTATTCACATTACTTACAGGTTCAACATTGACCATATTACTATCTATATTCAGTTCAGCATTATCCCTAGAGATAGAAACATTGTTACAATATCTATAAGTATTTACTGAATTCTCTACAATCATATTTTGTCCGAGTCTGGGCCACATAAATACATGGCCCAGTTTAAAATCATTGGTGTCTCTCAAAACTTTATTCTTCTTCTGATGTAAGAGTTTACGTTCATGAGCCGCTACACCATCAAGCAGGCTCTCAAACAATGGTTGTACTGCTACATGTGTAAAATTGTCAAAAATGAACTGTTTTTTTAGTTTTTATAGTTTCAATAAGACGCGCCTCTTCAGGTCTAAAAAAGTCTATAAGGAGCTGTAGATATTTCCAACTCACCTCTAGATCGATTTGTTGCCAATGGGTGAGTAGGTCCGGGGTAACATGCTCCTTGACTTGGCATATTAAAGACCCGTAGCCCCCTCGGTATAATTTTCTTATCCAGACAATGTTGAAAATGCAGTCTCTGTGTCTGGATCCGTTTGAGTTGCAAAAAATCTTCCTCTAGTTCATCGAATGCTTTCTGCATCCTGCCCAAATCAACGGGGACACTATCGATGTCAGAAGTAGAAGACAAGTCACATTGCCAGGATACACTTTTCATATAGTCCAGATACTGGGAAAACCTCCATTGAAAAACATCATTTCTATCCCTTTTTTCAGGATTATAATAAAGTTCAATGCATGCAGTCATCTGCATATTCCCGCTCCAGGTGGCAGCAGCAAAAAGTAAAAATAGAATAATCAAAAATAGAAGGTTCACCGCCAGCCAAGTAAATGCTCCGTAGCTACGCTTTCTATAAACAAGTGTCCACACTAGTAAAAACGGTGTAAAAGCAGGAAAATCTTATAAAAATTCTATTTTATTCTCCAATAAAAAACAAATAAAACGGATGAGAGCACTTTCGCTTACAAAACTTCATCAGGCAATTTTATGCATGCAGCAGTACAACTGTTGTTTGAGAGCCTGCTTGATGGTGTAGCAGCTCATGAATGTAAACTCTTACATCAGAAGATTAACAACGTTTTGAGAGACACCAATAATTTTAAACTGGGTCATGTATTTATGTGGCCCAGACGCGGACAAAATATGACTGTAGAGAATTCAGCAAATACTTCTAGATATTGTAACAATGTTTCTATCTCTAGGGATAATGCTGAACTGAATATAGATAGTAATATGGTCAAGGTTGAACCTGTAAGTAATGTGAATAATGACAATGCTCACCAAACTGTGTTTTTAGATGGGCAGGAACCTTTGACTACAATAGACAGTGCTGTAACTGAACCAGATATACATCTAGGACAAAGTGATACAACACAAGTGAATGATATAAATGTAGGTCATGCTCAGGCCATGGGCAATCTGTATCCTGCAGTACATATAATTAAGAATCAATCTGCCTCTAGGATAGATAATATGCAAGTAGCTGTGAGACCTAAGACTTCATTTAGTAATTGATCCACTGAGTGTTTATCCGGTACAGGTGATGGAGTTTATACCCAAGAGTCAAAGTAACCTCATAGACACAGTCACTGACTTAAAAATCTTTTACAGAAATGTCATGTTAAAATTAATATACAAGCACACATTAAGTGATGAGAATGTGCAGTCGTTTAAGTTTAGGAACTTAAGTCATTATGTTCCACTGAATCATCCATTGGTTGATGCTTATTTGAAACTGATGGAAGAAGAATTATTTAAATACTATGACGATAGGGCTTTACATAAAAGATACTATGGAGCAGACAATTTGAATTGGAGTGAGAGAGAGTGTTTGAAACATCTACAGTCAGAGACCTCGATTATAATTAGACCAGCTGATAAGGGAGGTAGAATAGTGATCATGGACATTGATAAGTATATAACTTCCATGAACAATCTCTTAGGAGATAAATTTTATAAGATCATTTCCAAGGAAGAAGTACATTTAGTTATTCGATATGTTATGCATACTTTATCAGACATCTATCACAGTGGTATGACAACAAAAGAAGTTTTTGACCATCTCATAGTTAAGAATCCCCTTATACCACAGATTCATGGCCTTCCTAAAATTCATAAGAGCGTATATGATCCACCCGTGTGACCCATAGTCGCTGGAGGTGGTTGGGTAACAGAGCATCTATCTGTTTATGTGGAAAAACATCTACGACCTATATTAGATAAGAGTAGACATGTTCTAAAGGATACTAAATCATTTCTTGTAGACCTTTATGAATGTTTAAGAAATGTTACAACTATGGAAGAACCTACTTTGGTCACGTTGGACATACAATCTTTATTTACCATCATTCCTAACAACATAGGTATTCAGTATATCTCAGATTATTTGAAGAATAACAGTGACTTCACTATAATACAGATAGATTTGTTAACACATTTTCTAGAATTGGTCTTAGAAAATAATTTATTTATATTTCATGACACCATCTATAGGCAACAAGATGGTGTGGCTATGGGGACCCCATGTGCCAATTCTTATGCAAATATGTTTTTGACACATTGGGAAGAGACTACTTTGTTTTTGGTTGAAGAATTTAAGGCACATGTGGTCTTTTATCGACGATTTGTCGATAATCTTTTCATTCTATGGAAAGGGAGGGGAGATGAATTGGACACACTCGCTGTGAAAATTAATAACTTAACAGAATATCTTAAGCTTACCATGAAGAGCTCCAGTTCTAGAATAGATTATCTGGATTTATATATAGAGAGGTTATCCAATGGACTGTTCAATACTGGGGTATACCTTAAGTCATGTTATCGGAACAGTTTATTGAGATCTAGTATGCATCCAACACATGTATTTAGGAATATTATTAAAGGCCAAGGAATGAGGGGGTCTAGGTTGAACCCCTCTGAAGTAGGCTTTATGGAAGAACTAGCTAGCCTAAGGTTGAAATTGTTGGACAGAGGATATAGGGAAGATGAGATCGATGAACACTTGGCATCAGCAGCTAGCCTTAGGGAGGACACAGCTGCACCATATTTTGGGCCAAGTTTGAATTCGCATACAGATGAGACATCTCATAGAACATCCCTTGGTAAGATTCCAACATTTTATACTTGTGATAGATTGGAACTCAATAATATTATTTCTAAGAATTGGTCAATTTTACAAGTGGCTGGAGATATAAGGGAGATTGTGGGTGATAGACCACATTTCTTATATCGAAACAAGATGAATTTAAAGAGGATGCTCTGTTACCCTAGGAACAAAGAAGTACGTTCCGGTGATGAACATACTAGACCATGTGGGCATTGTAATGTTTGTATGTATATAGACATTAGTAAGAGCTTTTTTCATCCTGACTTACGCAGAGATTTTAGGACATCAGTTAGAGCGGACTGCAAGACACCTAACCTTGTTTATCTGGCAGTATGCCAGAACTGCTCTTCCTTTTACGTTGGAAAAACTAATAGACCGTTTAGGGATAGAATACGTGAGCATGTGTACCATATTAGGAAACAACTGGAGCACAATGCCCTAGCTAAACACATCATACAACATGATGAAAGTCATACTTTTCTTTTTAGAGCCCTAGAGGTGATTTCTCCCAGCATACGTGAAGGTGACATTAGGAACGATACCGAGTTTAGGGAGAATAATTGGATTATAACACTGAGGGCTGATAGAGGGATGGGACTCAATGAAAGGGCATCTATAAAACCATCATTAAGGAAACGTCGCAATATTAGATAACTTTGAAAAGATGACCATAATGTTCATTGTCTACATTTCCTACATATATTTTATAAGATAACCTAGTCACAGAATATTAGAAATGCTCCATTGTGTCTAACATTTAACTAGCATATATATGTTTTTTATTGGATGCATAGAGAGTTGTATATATATATATATATATATATATATATATATATATATATATATATATATATATATATAGACTAATATATATATATATATATATATATAGACTAATATATAGACTAATATATATATATATATATATATATATATATATATAGACTAATATATATATATATATATATATATATATATATATGGAATTTCATTGTACCCAATTCATCAAGGAATTTAGTCTATTAATATCACACGTATATCAGGGCACTAACTTTTTTACTTGTCTAGATTTAGTCATAGACGTGGGTACGTGTTTGTACTATCTTTAACATATAGCTATTTATAGTTTTAGTTTATATATGTATATTTTTATTATTTTTTATAATTTTTGTAAGGTGACTTGTATAATAAAGTTGTCTATAGTAGATATACAAATGTCTTTAGTAGATGTCCCTAAATATATGCTGTTTTTAAAGTAGTAATTGATATGGAAGCCTGATTGGTTATAAGCTTTTTGAATTTAGGTATAAATGCCTTGTGGGAAGGTTATTTAACATGGATCTGATGAAGCTTTGTAAGCGAAAGTGTGCTCATCTGTTTTGTTTTTTATTGGAGAATAAAATAGAATTTTTTATAAGATTTTCCTGCTTTTGCTCCGTTTTTACTAGTGTGGACACTTGTTTATAGAAAGCGTAGCTACGGGGCATTTACTCGACTGGCTGGCGGTGAACCTTCTATTTTTGATTTTACAAAAAATATGACGTTAACAGACATCAACAGACTGGTTTTAAACAAATTCAAGTTTTAAAGACTTGTTAAGATTTTGTTGTGTAATCAATTATCAGACGGACCAATGTCAGTACGCATTCTTTAATTCAATTAAATATATAAAGGTCCACTATACTGTGAAATGTATCTGATGAAGTTGGTACGAAAAAGTACAGTTTTGTACCTACCATAAATGTAGATGTTCGAAGATCCACATTGCTGCAGTCCTAACACTTGGGTAGTCCGCTGTCCCTCGGTCGGCCCGAATATCAGAGTATAAGGCTGACGTCGGTCAAGGCGCATTTGACTGACATCAGAACGTCAGGGTACAAATGCGCATGACCGACGTCATATCCTCAGTCTTTTCTTGCCCCAGATGTCAGAAGACCCTAAAAAGAAAGGTCAAAACCCATAGACAACAACCAAACAACCAACCAACCTAACACTAAAAATATGTACAATATAAACAACATATACAATATACCTCAGATTGATAATCCAGCCCACACAACCGCCTCAAACTACAGAGGGGAAGGAGGGAGGGTAAATTGGACTGCAGCAATGTGGATCTTCGAACATCTACATTTATGGTAGGTACAAAACTGTACTATGTTCTTCATCTCACATTGCTGCAGTCCTAACACTTGGGTAGAATCCCAAAGCAGAGGTAAGGGAGGATGGCTAAACTATAATGAAGCAGGAGCTGCCAAAATGCCCTGCAAAACAGCAGTGGCAAAACCAGCCCTGGATTTAGAGTACAGTGGAAGGTGGTAATGCCTAGAGAAAGTATGCACTGAACTCCAAGTAGCTGCCTCCAAAATATCCTTAGTTGCCACCCCCCTCAAAAAAGCTGTTGAAGTGGCAGTAGCCCTAGTGGAATGAGGCCTAATCCCAGCCGGAATCTGTTTGCCATGATGGGAATAACAGAAAGCAATGCAAAACCCAATCCACTTAGAAATAGTTCGTTTTGACACGGGCTTGCCCTGAGAACACAAAGCAAAAGAAACTAATAACTGCTGAGATTGTCTGAACCCTTTAGTTCTGTCCAAATAATATCGCAACTGCCTGTGTACATCTAAAGTGTGCAAAATCTTTTCCCCTTTAGTTTGGGGATTTGCATAAAAAGTAGGCAAATGAATAGTTTGGTTTAAAGCCACACTAGAAACCACTTTAGGCATAAAGGAAGGATTAGTACGTAAAGATACCCTATCCTTATGGAAAATTAAGAAAGGCTCAACTGCCATAAGGGCCTGCAATTCAGAAACCCTTCTTGCAGAGGTAATGGCCAACAAAAAAGCAGTCTTCCATGACAAATATTTCAACTCAGCAGTAGCTGCAGGCTCAAAAGGTTGTAGAGTGAGTTTCTCCAACACAAAATTGAGATCCCAAGCAGGAGTAGGAGCTCTTCGTGGGGGTCTTATATTCTTTGCCCCTCTAAGAAATTGCTTGAACAAAGGATGAGAAAACAATGGTGGGTCACAGTCGTAGTGAGCTGAAATTGCTGCAGCGTGAATCTTAATAGAAGAGAAGGACAAACCTTTGTCCAATAACTCAGTAAGATATTGAAGAGCCACACTTAAATTAGGCTCAGAAACATCCAAATCCTTTGCTGCACTCCAAAACAAAAATCTCTTCCATTTATCTGCGTACACTTTCCTTGTACTAGGCCTTCTAGCTTCCAAAATCACATTCAAAACTTGTTGTGGAAGATGAGACCCTCTATGGTTCAAAACAGAATATGCCAGGCTGTTAGGTGAAGAGAGTGAAGTTTGACATTGAGCAAATGACTGTCCTCCTGGGACAACAGGTGTGGAATCAAAGGCAAAGGCCATGGAGGCTTCCTTACTAGACTTCTCAGTAATGGGTACCAGTGCTGTCGAGGCCAATCTGGAGCTATCAAAATCATCCTTGGCTTGTCCTGTCCGACCTTCAGAAGTACCTTTGGGAGGAGAGGCAGAGGTGGAAAGGCATACACATGAAGATTTTTCCAACTGAAAGAAAGAGCATCCACTTTCCAAGCTGTGGGATGAAACCTCTTCGTGCAAAACTTTGGCAGCTGGTGGTTTAGTGGAGAAGCGAACAGATCTATGTCTGGAGTTCCCCATGACACTGTCAATTTCTGAAATACATGAAGATCCAGTTTCCACTCGTGGGGATCCATGATTTGTCTGCTTAACACATCTGCTAAGGAGTTCTGTGCTCCCGGCAGAAACCTTGCCTGAAGATTTAGTTGTAAACTGAGAGCAGTCTCCCACAAAATCATTGCTTGCCTGCATAGAGGATAAGAATGTGTTCCCCCTTGCTTGTTGATGTACCACATGACAGTTGTGTTGTCTGTTAGAATCAACACCTGCCCTGGAAGAAGTAAATCCTTGAAAGCTATTAATGCAAACTGGACTGCTAACATCTCCTTCGAGTTGATATGTAGATGCTGTAGTCTGACAGGCCACTTGTCTTGTATCCACTTTCCATTGAGATTAGCTCCCAAAGCTTTGTCTGAGGCATCTGTCGTTAAAATCTGACTCGCCTCTGGCCGGGTCACAGAGAGTCCCTTGTTTAGGTGACATTCCTGAGCCCACCACAAAAATTCCTTTTGAATGCAAGGTATTATTTGAATGACAGTGTCCAGATCCTGGCAGTGCTGTGTCCATACATTTTTGAGATACCATTGCAGCTTCCTCATATGCAGTTTGGCATTGGGAAGCACCAGAATACAAGATGCCATGAACCCTAAGGCTTGAAGGACTGTCCTTGCAGTCAGCCCGGACTGAAGAGATAGTTGATGGAAGTAAAGGGAAAGATTCTTTTGTTTGTCCGGGGTTAAAAAGGCCATCTGGGATGCTGTATTCAGTCTTACACCCAGAAAGCACATGTCTTGAGAGGGTACTAGACTGGACTTTATTTCGTTCACAGAATACCCCAGGCATCTTAGCACTGCTATCACATATTCCAAATGATGAAGAAGCTCATACTGTCCTTGAGCCAGAATCAGGCAATCGTCCAAATAAGGATAGATTTGTATTCCTTTTAGCCTGAAAAAAGCTATCACTGGAGCCAGAACTTTCGTGAATACTCTGGGCAGTAGATAAGCCAAAGGGCAATGCAGAGAACTGATAGTGAGAAGTCCCAGTCCGAAAACGCAGATACTTCCTGCAACTTAGTCTGATAGGAACATGGAGGTAAGCCTCCTTGAGATCCAAAGTTACCATCCAGTGATCCTTGCCCAGTAGAGGTAAAAGCTGCTGTAACGTCAACATTTTGAACTTGGGAATGTCCAGATAAGTGTTGAGGATAGATAAATCCAAAATTGGTCTCCACGTATTCCCCTTTTTTGGTACTAGGAACAGGCGAGAATAAAATCCTAGGCCCCTTTCTGGCATAGGAACCGGCTGTATGGCCCCTATTTGGAGTAACAGAGAAATTTGCTTGTGAGCCTCTATTCTTTGTTGAGGAGGCATGCCTTTGAAAGGAGGCAAGGTATGGAAATAAAACCTGTAACCGTGGTGTATGATATCCAATACCCATCTGTCTTGGGTAATTATACTCCAATTTTCTTTGAAAAGTGCCAACCTTCCTCCCAAAGGTGCTGCCAGGCGAGAAGGTTCTGGCAGCTGAAAAGGTAGGTCATTGGGTCTGTTTACGAAAGGACTGACCCCTGCCCTCACCCGAAGACTGTGCAGGAGAACTCCCTGTTCTAGGCCTGAAAGAGCCCTGACCTCTGCCCCTGCCACGTCTAGATCTACCCCTAGACTGGGAATCATAAGAAGGATACGTCCACCCCTTAGTAGGCCAATTTCTACTAAACTTTGGAGGCTGAACCTGCAAAAAATCTTTAACAGTCTGCATAGACTTAGCCTTGTCTTCCATTTTCTTTAAAACTGCTTCAACAGGAGAACCAAACAAGACATCAGATTGTAAAGGAGCATCCAAAATCCTTGTTTTAACATGGTCAGATAAATTTTGATCCCTCAGCCAGGCATGCCTGCGAAGAACTGACCCAGTGGCAGCCACCCTAGACGAGGCCTGTACAGCATCAAAACCACATTGCAAAGAATGCTTACCCACCTGTTCAGAAACATGCACTAAATCTTGTAACTCTTTACAATCAATACCTTCCACCAGAGCATCAACCTTAGACTTCAATTGTGAAAGGAGATAATTCTGATATTTCAACATGTGAAACTGGCAATTCAAAGCTCTCATGGCTAGAGTGGAAGAAGTATAAACTTTCTTTCCCCATCTATCCAAGGCCCTGGCCTCTATCTGCAGGAACCGGATTCTTGACAACAGAAGCCTTAACACCCTTAGGCCCCTGGCTCACAGTTTCTGGGTCTGCCCTAGGACTCTTAAAAAGATACTTATGAGCTTCAGGCACCCTGTAATACCTATCTGGTTTAACAGGCGCAGGAGGCAAAGAATCAGGATTAAGAGAAGCCTCTGCAAACACATCTTCCACCACATTCAGAACAGGAGGTATAGCCAAAGGCCTATGCTGGGGTAAAAACAAAAATTCCCTAAGCCTTTTCCTGGAATCAGAGAAGTCCTGACCTTCCCATTTAAAATGCTCTCTCATGGAATGAAGAGTCTCTGAAAAAGAAAAATCCTCAGGAGGAGAAGCAGAAGGAGTAGAATCATCCACATCAGAATCAGAATAAGGAGAATACTCCTGCAAGTCTTCAGCCGAAGACTCAGACACATCCGAAGCCTGCTCATAATCCCCCAACACTGGTTCCATCCTAGGCCTCTTATCAGGAGGGGGCATAGAGCCTCTAATTAAAGTAATTAAATCTTCTGCCATTTTAAGCATGTGCTTCTTGGGCACAGAACCTGAAGAACTAGGAGTGACACTCACAGAAGCTAAACTAGACCTGCCTCTAGGAGAAGCCTTGGAAACAGAAAGAGAGGGCCTAGACACCTTAGGAAGGGAGGGGAGTACAGTTATCTGAGAAGCCCCTGCAGCCTGACCTGCCTCCTGGGAGGCCACATCCTGTAAAATCAAAGTTTCTCCCTGGGACTCCAGAGAGGCCTCCGGAACCACCGGTTCCACTGGCGCCTCTAAAGAACCGGCGCCCGGTCCGCACGACTCCTCTAACCTAGGTTTGACTGCCTTGTCTTTGCGCTTTTTTGAGGAAGCCGGCGTTGGAGCATCCGACGGCATATTGTAATTGCACCGCTTCCCAAAGACCAACCTGGCACAATCTAACCTTCGCTAATAGTGCGTTTATTGAACCTAGCACAAAAGCGACACCCAACAACGTCGTGCTCAGGTCCCAAACAAGGTATACACAAATTATGGTAATCCCTATGCGGTATCTGTTTCCCACAAGAAATACAGTTATTCACTTTTTCTGACATCCGGTAAACCACTGAGGCAAGAAAAAACAAAATATTCTAACGGGGTACTTAACCAACTCTGACTTTGGTCTGAAACTCCGAATTCGAAAAATTTCAGAACGCCGAACGGCACTTGCAACACTGCTTCTGCATCGGACCATGCGGCAAAAAAGACTGAGGATATGATGTCGGTCATGCGCATTTGTACCCTGACGTTCTGATGTCAGTCAAATGCGCCTTGACCGACGTCAGCCTTATACTCTGATATTCGGGCCGACCGAGGGACAGCGGACTACCCAAGTGTTAGGACTGCAGCAATGTGAGATGAAGAACATCGCTATTTTTTCAGTGAAAGCATTAATATCTGTCTCAGTTGTTGCATTTGCTGTTAGTTCTTTGCAAGTGTCTATTAGTTTATGTTCATGTTTGAATAAACATTTTCCACGACTCGTCCCTCTTACTGGTGAGCTCCCAGTGTACCTTATTGGTTCTATTGAAACTTGGCTAGATGATCCTAACTCCTATAACTTCAAAATTATGAGAGACAGTAGCTATAAAGTACTCATTGAACTTCACAAGCTATGGTGGCATTAGCTTAATTCCAAAAATTACATTTACCTCCAATAACCACACAATGATTCCCTCTGCACTAACTGCAGTCTAATCTATCGCCACAAGAATACAGCAAGTCAGCCATGTTAACTTGAACACATCTATGCTGTTGCCAAAAATGCCCACCTCAAATTAGGACTATTTTACAAAGGCAGGCTACATCTCCCGGGCTACAGTTGGAAAGTAAGTGTAGAACCCCTCTTATTTGCAAGCCTGCTGTATGCATCTACAATTTTCACAAATCTTCAAACTATGCTAAAGAACGTACAGTTGTGCAAGTTGCACTTCCACATAACAGCAGATGTTCGAATTCCTGGCTTCTGTGGTAGACTTTAGGCTATATAGTTTCTGCCTTGCCCAAGGCAGACCAACCAGCATCTTTCAAAAGCTCTGGGTCCTTCCCATACTTCTGCTCTGACTGCTAATTGGACAGCCCACTGGAGAGAAAATCAACAAACTGTGGAAAATCTTCAGGACTTTGTTGCATAACTGAAAAGTAGTATGCACTCCTGAACTAATCAAACAAGAAAGAGCTACCAAACTATTTGCTAACAAACTATATACAACAGCAGCAAGAATGGAGGGTGAGTGCTGCTACTATGGCACTGAGGAATTCCAACATCTATTGTTATGGGTAAGAGTAACTGTACTATGTTCATCATTCCACTGATCCAGTACCCTTTAACTATATGGGTTGATTACCAAGGCCTATCCAACCTAGGAGGATATGAATCCAGGAGCTCTTGGAAAATGAGCATAGCAAAGTCTGCCCTGGATCTAGAAAAGGAATCCTGTTTGAAATACCATATAAAGGTATGTGTGGAAAGGACCATGTAGTTGCCGCTAGAGTGTTTCTAGAGGACATACCTTTCCAAAATGCCATTAAAGACAAAGCCCCAGTACAGTGTGCCTTAATACTGCCTGTAACTGGTTTAGTATGATGGGTATAACAAAAGGCAACCAACTAGAAAGTCTATTTTGACAGTTTGTCTCTTACTAGTCCAAGCATAAGACATAAATGGCTTATCAGCATTTCTACAGGCCTTAGATCTGAAAAGATAGGAGAATGATGGCTTGATTCAAATAAACTGAAATAACTTTTATTCTTAATACCCTATACATATGGAAGACAGGATTTACCAACTATGAAAGCTTGCAACTCCGATACCTCTTGCAGATGTTAGAGGACAGAGCAGAATAGTTTTCTATGTAATGAAACTAAGTATACTAATGTGCAAGTTCCAATGCAGATGTGGTTACTAAGCCAACAGAAAGCTAAAAATCCAGAAAGGAGTAACCTGAAAGCAAGGTGAACTCATGTGTAGCACTCCTGAAACTGTTTTACAAACACAGAAACAGAGAGAAAGTTGAACATCCCTGGACAGACATGATGGCATGGCCACAAGATGTAACTTGTAAAAAGTATGGGCAGCAAGGGGCTAGAAACGCTTTCAAATATTTCAGTACCAGTATTAAAAAAAAATCACTGATGGGCTTTTGTTTATTCACTAGTTACCAACTTGAAATATTTTCCCTAAGTCAATAAGGATTTTCTAGTAACCGGATTCATTGCCACCTTTAGTACCTGTTGCATGACCCAAGAATGCCTAAAAGGTATTAGAATTGAGTCATCCGGGCTGATAGTTGAAGATGTGTTAATATAGGGTGTATTAAACTATTAAACTTCCCCTGTCTTGTTTAAGTAGATACAGATTGTGAGCAAGCATGGGATAATTGCTTTTGCCTTACAATGTACAGGTATGCCATACTTTACCAACCAACAGGACTTTTTGACAAAACCAGACATTTGCAATGCAGCTCTTTAAACAAGGATAAGTTAACTTGAAGAAATTTTCATTTCTTTAAAAAAATATGCTTGACTTCAGATATGAATTAATCCTTTACTAACATATCCCCCCAAAATGTGTACCTTTAGTTTTCTAAGGTTTTGTAGATCTAAAACGCATTAGTTACAAGAGAAACAAATGTCAAACAGAACCTACCTTTCTCTTTGGAACACTATGATTTATTTCGGTGTTGTCTGCCTGAACTTGGATGCACTGTCCTTCATGCTGTTTCTTTGATTCCTCTTTGACAAAACTTAACTGGTTCAACAGTGGCTTGCTGGTACTAAAGTTTGTGGGTTCTCCATCAGCTACCTTCAAAGTAGTACCACCCACAATAATGTTCTGCAGTCGGTCAACCTCTCTCTTCAGTTTACGGTTCTCGTTTTCTAGATCCTAGATGAAAGGAGGTTACAAATCTAGATTACTAAGAAAGTATAACTTTTTTAGCTCAAATCACTGCTGCTGATGTTAAGCTAACACTTTTAGAATAAAAGTCTGCAGGACTTAAATTCTTTAATAGCATTTCAACTGCAGTGCAATCTCCGGGAAGTCCAACTTTATTATTTTAAAAAATATGCAAGGTGCAAACCCACACATGGAGTAAGCTAGAAAGACTGCATTAAGCCAGTTCAGTCTTCACTTTGTTAGCCAGTAAAGACCCACAAGAGAGAAATTTATGTTTTTACAGCTGATCCAGAGAGCTTTGCTATGTTTAAATGACTTGATCAGAGTTGCACAGAATGCATTTGGAGGTGATAAGAATTCAGTTAGATCTGTCAGCCACTGTATTCACAGCTTGTTACACTGGAAACTAAACTACATAGCCAGTTACAATGCATGTGTTCAGAAACACCTTTAGCATTACTTCTTCATTAAGATTATAAAGCTACTATTCTGCAAAGATAATTAAAACACACGTTTCTTCAGAAGTTTGCATATTGCTCCACTTTCATCACAAGGAATGGATTATAGTCTATAATAGTAATTCTGTAGAAAGCAATGCCTTCTTGGCAGCGGCACTTAGAACAAAAGGACAATATTCTGAAGATATAAAATTTAAAAGCTTACACCACGGGTTCCCCAAAGTGTACGCTGCGGCACCCTCAGCTTCCTCACAGGGGCGCCACAAACTAATAAGTGTGGCACCCCTTATTTCCCAGCACTTTTAGTTTTTAAAAAATTAAATCCCGGCTTTTGAGCTGACGTCATCATGCACGTGATGATGTCAGCTCAGTAAGATGACTGCCAGCCTGTCGGAATAGAGCTCACGTCCATTTCCGGCTGCTCAACATTCCAAATGTTTAGCCAGGAACAAGTGGATATGTGCTCCGTGTTGGTGGCACCTGCATCATCTCACCTGCCTTAAACCGCAACCAAAATCAAAAAGATTCCTGTTCAGCTTTTTTTTTGTTGTAATCTGCACTTCCTGGATTTAAGCCACAATAACTTAAGGCTAGACAGTAAGCAATTCTGTGTTCCTGAGATTATAGCTTGAGCTTTTAAAGTGCGAGGACTGTCGAAGAGGTAGGTACTAACTCTTGTGTTAACTTTTAACCCATTGCATGTGGTGCTTATGTGAGTGGATCAGATGAATAAAGTGTAGGATTGTATTTGTCTGACTTTTGGAGGCGATGCATGTTTTGTTGAGAGTATAGACTCTACAGAGCAATGACTGGGAGTGAGTATACCAGCCTGGAAATGGGACATTAATTGCTATAGCTGGCCTTTCTTGTTTGCTTAACATGTGGGATATTTTATATGCAACTAAGCTGGGTGAGTATCTTCTGTGCTGCAGTTTCAACATGTAGCAGGAAAGGTAAAGTTTGGTCTAATATTAAGCTGAAATATTTCTAAGTATCAAAGGTAGCTCCATCTGAGCAAGATCTAAAATTTTTAGTGGTGCTGTAGTAGTCAGCCTTATGTTTGTGGCCATTTTTGTATTCAGAGTTAGTGTGGTGGTACACATCCAGTTCTATAGAAGGTTAGTCATTTCTGTAAAACATCTGCTGTTTCAGGCTGAGAGTTAGCTGCTCGGTGACAATGTCATTGACATTTAGTAGAATGTTAAGATTGTGGAACTTCCGAGGAAGGTACTTCTCAATAAGAGATCACAGAAGTAGTCATTTCCCAAACCTTTAACTTCTACATTGTTAAGCAGAGGATTAGGGTTGGTTGAATCAATACCAGGAGCAGATTTCATCAGAGAAACTGCACTTTATGAGTTTGAGAAGCAATAAACTATGTTTCCATACATTCAAATGCCCTTTTTAGGTCTGTAAACATAGCACCATTATGTTTGCCTTGGTCCATATTGTTATATATAGTATTTGTAAGTGTACAAATTGCCGTAGCCCGGGTTGGAAACCATGCTGTTTGTCAGTAAGAATGTCATTAAGCTCCATACCTGGGGGCATCAGTTTCCTACAGAACTTGCAATACTTTGCTGTGACAGCAAACTAGGTGAGCAAACTGTTTTTTTAAAAATGAATAACTTTCAAAAGGAAGTGTAGCACTATTAACTACTATGTTATGCTTTGCTGATCTGCTTTAAAGAGAAGCATTTATCAGTGCTGCAAAACTAGCATGTTGTAGAGGTAAAGCTTGTGTTTTGCAATTGGTTGCTCTTCAATTTTTTTATGCACTGCATTTTTTTAACTTACTGATTTTCAAGGTTGCAGTTGACATGATCAAGTAAAACCTATTCTTGACAAAAGAGCAGGGTTTGCAGCAGTGCGAGATGATTCGACAGCCTGTGTGAAGTGTTGACCCTGCTCTGTCTCCTTGTGAAATACAGCTCCAGGAAAGTTTTCAGAAGCAGGACTTGTAAAATTGTGTCACACATTTCATACAGTCTGAATTTCTTTTGCTAACAGTCCAGCTACAGTGTGGTGTTTGGGTTATCGTCTTGGATATTTATATGTTTGGCTGTGTACTGTGTCCTGTAATGAAAAGATGCTTAAATAAATTTGTTTTTCTGTGCTGTTCATATGTGTACACACACACACACACACGTGCATACATATTTGGAAAGACATCTGGCTGTAAAATTCTTATTCTCAAATATTTATTTGTAAATTTTGCTGCTGAGCAGGTCAGTACAGCTTCCCCCAACTGCTCACAGAGTTTTCAGGTCTTGTTGGATTTACTTAAGGAAGAGATGTTGGAAATGTATGCTATTGTTTATCCAGCATTAATAGAATTTCTGTTTTTCTTGACAGTACTCTGATATTCTAGTGGCCTTAAGATAAAAAAAAGCTTATGGTGAAATTAACAAGTAGGATTGATAACGTGGGTCTGGTCTAAATTGTTAGCACTAGAGTTCTTTGCACAGCATGAAGAAATATGGGAGTAGTTTTCTTAAAAATATATATAATAATAATTAAGTAAAAAAATCATGGCTTTAGGGGGGCAATGTGTGAAAATGATTTATACATGTAGAAGTATTTACTGGGCAACGTTTCTAGGGGTGTTTTTAATGTTAAGTGGGGTTGGGATAGTATTATGAAGTCTGGTTGCCGAATATCCTTTTCTGGCTACATCTGTGTAACAGTTGAGAGGTATGCTGGACAGAGTCAAATAGGGACAGATTTTAAATATTGCTCTTATAAACTTAAAATTAATAAGGTTGCCATTAGGTTTGCTTACCTCTCAACCATAGAAGATCAGTGTTATGCTGTTAAGCAGAACGTACACTTTCTTTTTGGTAATTGTCTTTTTATTCTCTTTTCATGCACTCACAACAAAACTTTACTAAAAGCGCACCTAAAAACATGCTGGCTATGCCCTTGCAACTCCCACTCTAATATCACCCACTCCATCCAACCACTACCTTTCTTTCTACCCCACTAACTACCTTGATTACAGCAAGCTCAGATGCTCATAAGCCTAGTACTTATTATACAGCAGGAACTTCTTATTGTAACATTTGTTAATGTCTGTTATGTACTTCGCAGATAAAGATTCTAGTTGTCTACTGATGTACTATGTTCTTCATCTGTAAATGTGTTTGCAATTAATTGCTATGTTAATCATATTGTTAATCGCTATGTAATCCAATGTAACTACTGTCTGTTTATTTTAACTGTGGAGCTTTTCTCCCCGGGCCTCCACTGAAAATGGACCTACGTCCAGTCGGACACTCCCGGTCAACTAATGTAAATAAATAAATTGTACTTTTGAGCTTTTCTCCCCAGGTCTCCTAGTCCAGTCGAGCAGCCTTGTTAAACAAATGTCAGATAAATAAAATATGCACTTTATGTGCGCCGCAGGGGGGAGGGGAGCCTTGGGAAAACCTGGATTCAGCAAGGGAGCTGAGAATCGAAAAAGTTTGGGAACCACTGGCTTACACAAATAAGTTCCATATACCTTGCAGTTTGCATCCACACTTGGATACTATGGAACATGTATGCAAGTGAAACAGACTTACTTTCTAGTTCTCTCATACTTCAAAGAACAGCAGTAGCAGGAGACTTCAAGTGAACATCTCCTCTGAGTTGACAGAGGATTCTGGAAAGAGCTGACAGGAACAGACTGCTGTGCAAAGGTTACTATTTACAAAATGAAAGATCAGAAAATTAAGCATAAAATAATCTTAATCATGGAGTTGCTGTATTATATAGTTTAGAATTCAGTTTTAAATGGAAATCATCATCTTCAATTTGAATGCTAAACAATTTCAAATATGGAAGCTCAAAATGCATTGTTATTACAGCTAGCAATCATCACGGAAGTAATGCTTTCTTCTGTCATTTTCTGTTTCTGATGTCCTCTAACAATAACAAGTTTGAAGCACAATCATACTATTATGACTGCTGAGTTTTTAATCTATTCAATGGTATTTCATTTGGATATAAGCAGTACACAGCAAAAGCAACCAGGAATCCATGTGCACAGACTTTTTATCTGCCTTCTGCTTACAGCCTTTAGATTGTATAAGCAAGCAATAATGCCTGTGTTAATGCGTGTTACTGTATAATTAATGCCCGCCCAGGGGTTTTATGACGCCCGACGTCACAGGCAGAGAGCCTCTACACCCCTGGAAGAGTATTAATTACAAATTAACGCACACCCTGGAGGACATTATTGTACTTGGAGAATGGGCTCTCTGTAAAAATTGCTGTGTTTTACTTATTTATATATTTTTTATTACTATATTATTTTTTATATGTTTTTGAAGTAAAATAATTTCTCTTCCTAATGTTTCAAAGTTGCTGTACTATATGTAAATGGTGTTAATGGATGCATTTTACATTTAAAAATATATATTTTTAAAAAAATATCTAGATATTTGCTTTATTTTAGGTTTCTTACTGCTAAAATGGTTTCTTGCCAGTCACTGGGGACTAAAGTCACTAAATGGCATATATTTGACTTTCAGACTTTAGTTCCTTCAGAAAATTCATATCAACACAAATTCTGTTATTTAACTTACTTTACTTTTTTTTTTTTTTTTTTTTTTTTTTTTTAAATATGTTCTTATTTTAGAGCCTTTGTTCCCCCTTTATTTCAGGCTTTATCCAGATTTTTTGGGCTAAAAGGTCAAGAGGTATGCAAACCTCTTTTCTGCTGCTGCCAGTGTTCCACTGATCTCTCTCTCTCCCTCACTCACACAGACTGCCACACACACACACAGTTGCACTTCAGAAAATGCATGCTAACACAAGTCCTATTACTGAAGTAACTTTGTGATTGATTTTTTAAGAGGAATATGTTCCTGTTTTGAGCCTTTGTTCCCCCTTTATTTCAGGTTTTATTCAGTTAAAGAGGTGGGAGGTACATAAACCTGAATGCTGCTGCCAGTGTTGGATCACACACACACACACACACACACACATACACACATTTCTCACTTTCATGCACACAAACACATTCAAACACACAAACAAACACGCACACACAACATATGTACACACAGACACACACTTTTTCCTACTATATTTAGTTTTACACTCACTAAACAGCAAGTGCTGCTTAGGGAGTGTAAAATAACATCTCAATCAATCTCACTTTCACTCACATGTACTCATACACTTACACACATGCACTAAATATACAGAACCAACTGATATTGCCAACATCCTGGCAGATAGGTTCAGTGCTAACTTCACCGCCCCTCACCCCCTAAAGGACCCATCTCTATACCGGAAGAATGCAAAGTTCCTGTAATCAAGGCTGCACAGGTAAAAACCACACTCTCCAAAGCCAAGAACATAGCATCCATGGGACCTGACAACATCTCAGGTTGCGTTCTACACAAACTATAGAATGAACTGGCAGCCCACCTAAGCACCATGTTCAATCATAGCCTCACCTCAGGCTTTATGTCCACTGAATGGCACACAGTGACTGTAATCCCACTCTATAAAGGGGGAGCCACCATGGACACAGGGAACTACTGCCCCATTAGCCTAACGAGCCTGGTCTGCAAGGCCATGGAACTTGCCATCTTGGAACTTATAAACAAAGACAATGGTAATCTCTAAACTCTGGACACCACCCAGTTTGGGATTGTAAAAGGCAGATCATGTCTCCTAAACCTGATAGACTTCTTTGAAGCAGTCACCAAAGCCGTAGACGAGGGTAAGGTGGTTCACACAGCCTATCTAGATCTCGCCAAGGCCTTTGACACCATCCCCCATTCTGGAATTATAGATAAACTCACTAAACTAGGGATAAATCCCTATGTCACAAGATGAGTTGCCAACTGGCTCACTGACAGAACCCACACTGTGAAAGCAGCAGACTCCAAATGTGACTTCAGACCAGTGAAAAGTGGAGTACCACAGAGTTCAGTCCTGGGTAATCTCCTGCTTGGTATCTGCTTTTCTGAAATAAAGGCCAACACAGATGGTCTTTGGCTAATGAAGTTCACAGATAACTGCAACTAGGAGCCATAATCGAAACTCCAAACGATGTGGACATCCTACAAAAGGGCCTCACTGAGACAGATGCCTGGTGTCAAAGCCATGGCCTCAAGCTCAATGCCAAAAAGTGCACTGTCATCCCCTTTGGTAAAAACTCTGTACCCATGAGGTACCACATAGGTGGTAGTCTACTTAACACTGAATGTATGATGAGACCTTGGGACACAGTAATCAGGAAATCCTTCTACGTGGCACACCTCATCACAAAAGGTTTCTCATTCAGGAAAAAAGAGGTTATTGTTCCCCTCTACTCATCACCCATTAGACCCATTATAGAGTACAATGCCCCCTTTTGTATGTACCTCAAGACATCTATAACAACTGGAAAGGCCGTAGAAATACCTCACAAAGAGGATTACTGGCCTCAAACAGATGCCCTACGCAGACCGTCTCAAAAAACTCCAGCTTTACTCCGTCGCATATCGCCTACTCAGAGGCAATCTCTGCCTAACCTACAAAACTATGTCAAACCCAGAGCTGTTGGACATGCTCCACTTAAAGAAATCCCAGTCCCTCCAAGCTACACACTTTAGGGACCTAAACCTTGTCACCACAATAAATATAACATGCTGGAGGGATAGATTCCTGTCCCAGACACTTCCCATACTCTGGAACAAACTACTTATCTATATCAGACAAAGCTCCTCACTTAACACTCTTCAAGAAAAATCTTGATGATTGTATGGGAAATAGGAAATTCACCCCAGGGATCACCTCTGTGGTTATGCTCGACAGGGGTACAGGAAAATAATTTTCTTGGGTGGCGAAAGCCAGGGTACCTTTTTGACTAGGCTTATATAGGCCCTAGGGCCAATAGCCTAGTACCTACCTATGAACCTATAATTTTCCTTTACTTTTTTACATTTTACACTTGCCAAACAGCAGAAGCACTGCTTAGTGAGTGTAAAATAATGGCAGTCATTAGTTTTTTTCTGTCCAAGTTCCACTGCAGCTTGATATGCTGCTGTAAAGTAGCAGACTCATTTTTTTAGTGGGCATTACTTGTACATTAATACCCTGCTGTAGAACGTTCGTTCTCCAGTCAGGGTGCTGATGTACAGTTTGCCCATTCTCTAAGCAGTAATGACCATTTCAGGAATATCACTACGCAGACAGATTCTCTTGCATTCCAGTTGATTCCTTACACATTTGCAATGAGGTTCATGTATTTATTTTCCTTTTTGGGCATCAGTCTTCCACCTCAGCCTTTTCTCTTTCTTTGCATATTGCAATACCTTGCACCCCAATGCCCTGCAATGACGCTTTGTTTTCAGACAATGAAAAGCTATGGTTATTGTTATACTTATAAAAAAGCTTTTCCCCCAACTACTTTTTTAATTGGCCTTTAGGAAAATCACAGATGCTAGGGCAAAGTATGGATGAAGAATTACTTTATGATTTATTCAAGATAATATTCATATAACCCTATTTATTGCAGACTAATCTTGTTTATCGCGACAGATGGTGTAATGTATAATACAGCAATAACAACACAATATATGGGGAAAGTTGGCTGCTTTATACTGTTTCTGGAAGAATAGTCTAATATCGGCCGGGCAGGTTGTTGAAGGTATGATGCAGTGCAGCTCTGACCTCTACTGGAGGCCAGCGGTAATACTGATCAGCCATAATACATTTAATATGAAGCTGTACTATGATGTACACTGGTGTCACACACACATGAGCACCAACTTCACTCAACAGTGTTGATGTTATATGTGAGTTTGCATTACAGGGTTAGCACTCACCAAAGGTGACACAAGCTGATCAAAACATATAAAATGCAATCATAAGGGTTTCTATGTTGCAAGCCCAAACATTGTTAAATGCCAAACTCTTCCTTCACTTTAATGTAAGCATGTTCAAAAAAATATATATATATTTAACATGTTGAGATAACCATCATGAGAAAAATTTATAAAATTACACATGATGCCATTTTGTGTATGAAAGAACGGCAGCAAATATAATAAACAGGCACTGCAACCAGTCACTTACTAAAAGTCACTGATGTAACATGCAGTACAGGAAATCAAGTATACAAAAATTGAGGCTGTTTTTGTCCATCAACATTTGCACCACTGAAACATTATTTAAAAAGAAACATTATTTTTTCATGACTATTAGTTTTGTTTCTGCAATAAAAAAAATACAGCCAGAGTCCTGATAGAAGACGAAGGCAAACTGCAGAAAGGTGTCATTCTTTGCCGAACAGCAGCATACCTTCTCACCACAGGTGTATAAATATAGCTCTCCTAATGTAATCTTGAGAAGCTTTTAAGGGAAAGGTTAACATTTTGGACAATTTCCAGGACAACAGTCATCATGGTTTTACAACTAAAAGTTCCAGTGAAAATAATTTGACCGTATTCTATAACTGGGTTATGGAAAACATGGACAGGGAGCACAGAACTGAATGGCAGAATATGGATATTTGCTGGTGGGAGATACTTTATATACTGGTGGGACCACATTGGGAGTACTTGTGTTTCTTCATGCAGAAGATATCATGAGAGGAACAAATAACTAACAAAGCACAAAGAGATGTGGATTGGAGAGAACAGTTCAACAAAGAACGGCTGAAGACTATGTGAGTCAAACAAGTGGAAAATTATACTGGAAAACAATGAATTAGGTCAACTTGTGAATACAGAAATTGAAGCGGAAAGACACTACAATTAGAAAGACCACAGTCGTTTACGTAGCAATGAAAAATATTTCTTCATAGACAAGTGAAATGTGCTTCGCTGATGACTGGGTTCAAGTGGATCTATATCAAAACTTCGAAGAAGTAAAACTCTGAACGTTAAAACATCGAACCCACAACATCAAATGATGAAAATAGCGAAGCCCCAGAACATTGAAATCTTACCTAGGGCAAGATTTCAGTGGGCCGTTCCGTGGCTTCGCAATTTTCTCCACTGTGGTGCGAAAGTTATGGACCTTAGGGTTAGGGTGTGGGTTAAGGTAAATGGATAGTTAGTAATGTATGTATGGTGTAGTGTAGGGTTGGGTTTTGTTAACTGTATGTGTGTGTATTAACTGCTTTGTTTGTGAATAGCTTCATAGGATATTGTGTGCGATAGTTACGAACCTTAGGGTTAGGGTGCGGGTTAAGGAAAGTGGATAGTTAGTAATGTATATGTGGTTTAGTGTGGGGTTGGATTTTGTTAACTGTGTGTGTGTGGTTTATTTATTTTGGTGTGCTTGTGTTCTATGTTTCTCGGAACAGCAAATTTTTTCCCTGGGAAAAAATTTGCTATTCTGAGCGTTCGATGTTTTCAATATTCGAAATTCCAAGTTCAAACATATGGTGTTCGACATTTTGGAATTTCGAATATATGATATAGACCCATCCAAGCAGATGTACTAATTCAGTCAAGGGGGCCTGGGGGAGATGAACAGGAAGTTGAAGGTGAGGTACAGCTGTGATATGGCTTGCTACAGTATCGAAGCAGCATTTATAGTTAAAAGTTAGCTTTCACCATTATATGTATTATATGTATAACAATGTTTATGTTATGTATAGAATGCCAATTAGGGCCCATAAGCTACAAAACCCATATATCAAACAGCAAGTATCTTGCAGTTTCTCATACTTTATGGACACTATGAGATCATCTGTGAAAACTGCATGATTAGGAAAAGAAAAACACTTCCCAAGCATGTTTTTTAATAATTCTGAAATGCTGATGGACTTTAGGTCTAGGTCTTTAGGTCTAGAGAGAACTGGATCAAACGTACGGTTCAGACAAGGCCATTCACTTCAACTTTTGCCTTACTCCCCCAAAAATCTGATGTACAAGACCCATTAACATCAAATACTGTAGTACTAGTGTAAGTTGAGTGAAAGTAGTTGAAGGACTTAAAATGAATTGAAAAGGAAAACTTGTCTGTAAGCAAAGTCCATTTTGCAATTAGTCAAAAAAACAAAAACAGAAGTTGGACATGAGCTATTTTTTTACCAACCAGATAAACTGGCAGGGCTGGGAATAAAAATAATACATAAACTGCAGACAGCCCAATAAAAATGACATCAGCAGAACACAGTAAATGATTTTGTGGGATATAAAATCAGCTGCATATGGGTCTTGGCAATGACAAGTCATGTGGACTCCCTGACAAGTAAACTGATATGCCTTTGTGAAGCAAAATACAATACATAAAACTGGTCTGGCAGGTCATGGTTCAGAAGATGAGCAAAACTAACTTCTGATTTGACCAACTAGGGATCCAGGATTGTATGTTTTGCAACCAGTCTGACTTAACGCAAACTTTCTTTGATTTGACTCGTTAATTTGAAAAAGGTAGATATTTTGAGCCTTTCAGGGCTAGACAGAGCACATATAAAGATCAGTAATTCTACAATCTACCACTTTACCCACTATACTCAGAACATATTCTAAACATTATAAAACTAAAAAAAAAATACTTCATCAAAAAAGTTGAGCAAAAACTAATGCTTTATTCTCAGCTTTAATCTTCTGTCCAGAAAGATTACAGACTACATCAATTTCATAACATACTATTATTAGTACTACTACTATCTTAAATGACTGTGATAACCTTGGTATCGGTACTTTGAAATCAGGCAGTTGTGTTCAATGGTACTTATAAAATAACTATTAAAATTTTCACTTCAAGCATTATACTTTTTTTTTTTTTTTTTTTTTTTTTTTTTTAAGTCTTAAGAAGCATCAAGTAATAGGCTGTACTATGACAACCTTATGCATCCTCATAGAAAATATCCTATAGAACTTGGGCAAGGGACCTTTAACAGCAGCAGTTTTCACTGACATGATAAAAATCCTTTGACCTATATGACCACTTTCTGCTTCTAAACTCCCTGATCTAAGCATGTATCAGCCAAGACTGCATATCCTTTTCTTTCAAAGACTTCCTCAAATGGAGAGAATTTAAACTCTAAACTAGCTCTTCTCTCTCTCTCTCTTCTGCAAATAAAGGAGTGCCACAGGAATCAGTTCCCCCCACTACTATTCTCCATATTTAAAAATAAACTTCCTACTAAACTTCCAAAGATCAAAATCATTTTATATGCAGATAACATGGTCATTAATGGGACCATCTCTTCACCATGCACCGTCAAAATAGAACTTGGAGGACATTTCACAATCATTATTCTAGCTTAAATAATAGTCTATCTCCTAAAGACAAAAAAAAAAAAAAAAGAAAAAAACTAAAGCAATGATCTTTGACACTAAAAACTCACAGCCATGCACATACCATACAATTTCAAACTTCAAATACTCAGGGATCTGGTTAGATCAAAAAGTAAACTTTCAAGTGGGATTAACACACTCAAAGTGCAAATAAAACAAAGACCACATCCCCACAGAGTCAAAATTACCTCATTACTTCTTTGGTAAAAAAAAAATCTCTCTTCTCCTTTCACCAGAAGCTAGAGCAGTTATTGGTAAAAGAGTTCTGCTAGCAAAACAAATACTGGCTACCAATTATAGGCAGTGCTTCAAAGAAAAACATTAATGTTCACTAGACCACAGAGAAAATAATTATTTGCTGCTGCTGCTACCACCACCCTATCTGGTTTTGATAGCACTGTGAAACTCGGATCAAAATAATTTGGCACACGACCTGGAAAATGTAACGGTTCCAGATCAAAATGCACAATGACCCTCCAAATTATGTATTCTGAATAAGAGTCCCAAAAATTCATAAGATGATAAGCCATCATTTTGTGAAGCAAAAATGCCAAAAAGAACCCCTCAAGGTGAGCTAACATTTCAGAAGATAAGAGAAGGGAGAGTGTTAATTTGGGAGATTTAGAATATTTTCAAGCTTGGATTACACCACTGGGAAGGGAAATAGGACAATGTTGTAGAAAAGTGAGGAAAACCAGAGAAAGAACAGTGAGGATAGAGACGTGATATCTGTCAATTAGAAGACTAGAATTAGAAGGGACGCCACAATGAATTTATGGGATCCTATTCATTCATCCACTGAAAGTTAAATATCGCTAGGGTTTTACGCTGCTTACTATACAACAAAATCTGTATTTATCCCTGAATTGGATCCTGTTGACATGCTTGCACAGAACTGTCTTTGGAACAGACATTAACAGAGAGTCTTTTTGAAGAAAAGTAGGTCACGGAGAACAGGAGTATGTAACTCTGCAAAATTAAATACAAGGTTTGCAGTCTATTCAAATAAAAGGAATTCGTTAAACATTTAATTTTTCTGATTACAAAAATGCAGGGATCTTTCTAGATGAGATAATTGTTTAGAACTATGCAGGGCAAATGTAGCACTTAATGAGAGCAGGGTAATTAGGACAGATTGAGATTTCAACAAAAAACCATGGCAGATGAAATGAGAATGATTTTCTCGCAATGATGACAAAATGCTGACTTAAGGATAGCATATTTTCTATGCAAGTTCCTAAACCCTGGATAATGACCACCAGTCTTAAGGAGAATTCTACTGCTCTTCATTGTAAGTCTGAGATCCAGAATTACGAGAGAGCGCAAAACAAAGAACAGTGAATATAGACAATAGCTGTTCTCCTTTGAAATTATTTTCTACAGGGTGACAAGCCCCACCCCCAAACACCGCCAATGCAGGGGCTGCAGCCCATACCCAACACCCTTCCTTCTTGCATACATCAACTCTGACATCAACATAACTCAGAGAAAAGGGAATACCCTATACCTCTCAACTCTCCATATTTTTGCCTCAGAATTCTGGTCTGTTCCTCACAAAATTTTTGTTCTGTCAAATCATTGGGGTCATCTGAAGAATGAAATTAGTAAACAATGTTATACATGAGTTTCAGACTTCATATCCTTTAGAAAATACATTTTAATATATACCCTGTTATTCTAAGAACTTTAAGTTAATAAGAGCAATATTTAAAATCTGTCCATATTTTTTGGCCTTTGTACCCCCATTATGTCAAGTTTTGTCCAGATTTCTTGGGCTTAAAGGTTGAGAGGTATGAAATACCCTGAGGCAAAGCAATCTCAGACTTAGGATCATAAAAGGCTACTAGGCTAATGGCCCCAGAGCCCTTGCAAGCCTAGCCAAGTTCAAACTATGTTTCCAAGGGTATCTAGTTCAAGCAGACACTAAAATCAATACCTAATTGCCCCTGTCCAAGATGGACACAGGTGGAACCCCAAGTGAATTTCTGGTGACCCATTCAATTGTCCAAACTGCGCTTAATTAGGGCCAATGAGAATCTTTGTTTAACATGAATAGGAATCTTGTTCCATAGGTGGGGCAACCTCAGAGAGACAATCTGTCCCTCCAGCAAGTTCTGTTCATGTCACATACCAGGTTAAGGACCTAAAAGAGTGACCAGTGTGCCATTTGATTTGTGAATGTGCAGCATTTCCATTAAAGCTGGGTTAAAGATTGCTCAATATGCAAGGCACAGGTAACCTCTAAGTAGTCTGTATGACAGAGTAAAGTGACAATGATTTCAGTCAGTCCGCATAACACAGAATTTGAAGACCCTTCAACTGCAAGTCCTTATTTTTGCCCATTCAGTCCAGCTGTTCTAGAACTTGCACTTATACGAGTCTTAGGATATGTAATGTTTACTATTTCCATTTTTGTGATACTGTGCAGGAGCAACACCTTTACCATAGGTGACTATACTACATTTATTTGTATTAAGGGTGAGACCAAGATTACAGCACCAGTAACTAGTGATGTTTAGGCCTTATTCCTTCAATAGTCAATCTGAGGAGGGAAAGTATTCAGGCCAGTAAAGTCAGACTCCACTAGATCTAAACATGTCATGCTTTACCCATTATTTTAGGCTCATCAATAAAGTAGAAGGTGGTGGCTGCAGCAGTGGTGCAGAGGGATGAAGTCCCAACTGCAGTCCAAACACCAGAGTTTGATTTCAGGTTGAGGAACTTGATGGGAATGCCCATTCTGGGAAGAGGGGGGCATGTACCATGGGACACACTTGCTTTGCATTTCTTTGCAGGTGTCTAGGAATATAACTATGTAGTACTGTGTGAAGGTGAGGTGGGGAATCCTATTGATGTTGGCCCATTGCAGACGTGAGGGGTGGTTCTGAGTTGATGCCTACCGCATGCCCAGCCCTCAGGATGTTACTGGGCATGTGCAAGTAGTGGTACGTAAATAGATAAATCACCATCTCTGCAGAGTATGATGCTGGCTCTGGATGCCAATATCTCTCTGCCAGACAAGAATATTGGTTGGAAAAAGTCTGGGGGTGGCAGGAGTGTTTAGCTGACCTCATGATTTAGGAGAGGCACCAGGAGCAGCTGATGGTCAGCTACATGGAAGCCAAAGAGCTCAAGAAAAAAAGTGTGTGATAACTACCAAAGTCATTTATTTGCAGTTTGCCAGGATGGTCCAATTGGGCCACGAAGAACACGTTTTCAATGGAGTCCTGGGGAGAAAAGCTCCAGAAAAATACATGAATACAAAAATACAAATGTAAGTGCAAGAAGTCACAAGAATACAAGATAAAAAATTACAAAAATAAGAGAATTAAAAAAAAAAAAACACAAAGTAACAGGTTACCATAAGATTGGCATCATGAGGTGCTAGTTAGTATAATGCATTAAACTTCAATATAAATGAATTACAGTTTCTGTAAAACATGATAGTTCCTACAGTTATTAGGAGTTATAAGACTGCAGGAGGCTATTTACAGATATATTAGCTTGTGGAGAGTAAATAAGGTCAAGGAATTTATGTAGATGGAGCAAGAGCATTCCCATTATGAAGTTAGGTGAGAGTGAAGTAGGATTTGAAGGCAGAGAGCCTGTTAGTGGTAGGGATGAGAGGTGGAAAAGAATTCCAATGGTGTGCTAGACAGAGAAGGATAGGAGGTGCTTGCCTGGTGGAAGGGAAGGTATATGTAGTTATATTAGATTTTGGGAGTTAGATCTGAGACATCTATCAAGAAGATGGATTTTGAAGGTGGAGGCAAGGGAGGGGCTAAAATTAAGTTTGTATGCTTGGATAAGTTGGGTATAGGTGAGACAGTTTGGTAGCTCAAGCCAGTTCAGTTGATGTAGGGAAATACAGTGATGGGTAGTGGATCGATGGCCAGTTGCAAAGTTTGAAATTTTGTAGTAACAGGAGGAGAGTTTTGACTTGAGGCAAGATTGCAGATTAGTAATGATAGAGGCACCATATAGGAAGGAAGGGATGAGGCAAGTAGTAGCGAGAACAAGCCTAGTAGAGGGAGAGATATAATGGTTATGATGGTAAAACATGCCTAATTTCTTATGTGTTTTCTTTTTTTTTATATACTTACTTGTAGGTGACTATCAAACTTTAGCTGATCACCAATGAGAATTCCTAAAAGTTTTGCAGTGGAGACTATTTCGAGAACTGTATTATTTTGTCTGGTGATAGAGAATGAGTTTTTATCCTAGGTGGTGATTTTAAAAGGGGTAAATGTCATTAATTTAGTCTTGGTTGCACACTGAGTGCCAGATGATTGTCTAGCATCCATTGTTTGGTAGAAGAGAAGGCTTCCTGAGTTAATTTTGCTAATGAGGCAGTAGAGATGGCAGAATAGAATATAGCAGAGTCGTCGGCATATTGTATGAGGTTGGCATTAGGGATGGCATGATAGAAGTCATTTATGAAGATACTGAATAGAAGGGGACCTAGAATTGAGCCTTGGGGGATGCCTGTGGGAGTATCTAGGAAAGGTGAAATAGCTTTTTTCCACTTGACTGCTTGTTGCCTGTTTGATAGGTAACTGGTGAAACAGTTGATAGAGGAGGGGGGTATGTTTAGTTTAGAGAGTTTGGTAATGAGAAGGTTGTGAGAGATGGTATCAAAAGCCTTTGAAAGGTCTAAGAGGAGGGTGGATACAATATGCCCAGTGTCACGGGCCTTGTTAATGGTCTCTAGGAAGGAAAGAAGAGCAGTGGTGGGACTAGGCTTGGTCGGAATCCATGCTGAATGGGAGTAAGAAGGTTGTCATTTAAGAGAGAGGGTAGAAGTTGAAGGTGGATACATTTTTCAAAGGAGTTTAGAAATAGGGGACAAGATAGCGATAGGTCGGAAGTTTGGGATATCATTGTTGTTGCCTCCTTTATGGAGTGGAATAATAAAGGCCTTTTTCTCAGCTAGGGAACATAGCACTCTGAAACTGATTTATTAGAATGCAGATAGGGAAGGCAATGGGTTCTGCTACTGTTTTTAGGAAGTAGGAAGGTATCTCGTCAGAAGCATTAGAACATGGTTTCATTTTTAGGAGTAATTTTTTTATAGTAGACATGGGGATAGGATTCATGGAGAAGGGAGGAGATCGGGGGCTGGAGTTACTAGAGGAAGAAGGAATGTGTGGATGTGGTTCTGGGAGTGGGGAAGCAATGTTGTTAGAGAAGGATGATGTTAGTTTGGCTATGGAGTCAATAAAGAACAAGTTAAATTGGGATGCTAAATTCAGGTCAGGGGCATTTGGGTCATGGCAGGGGTTTTCATTTTTGCCAGAATTAAGGAGAGAGAAGATTCCATCCCAGAATTTTTTAGGGTTAGTATTATGGTTGATTTGAGTGTTGCAAAATAGCCTTTGCAGTCTGAGAAGTTTTTTTTTCTTTGTTGCAAAGTTTTTTACATTCATTTAGGGTGGTGGTAGTTTTAGTTTTATGGTAGCATTTCCAAGCTTTATCTCAGAGTCACATGATGAGCAAAGTATTCTTAGTTAACCATGGGACAGGGCTGCATTTTTGTGCGTTTTGTTTTCTAGGGGGAAAAGGAGTTTAGCCAGTCGAAGAAGGTTGTATTGAAGTAGGACATTGCATTTTCAAAGAATAAAGTTTTTACTGGGTTCCAGTTTACTCTTTTTAGTGCATTTGAGAATTCATTAGGGTTTAAAGTTTTTTAGGCACAGAGTAGAGGTACAGGTATGGGTTAGTTGTAGGGAAGACTATGGACAAAAATGGGAAGATAGTCATCTAGTGGGTCGGGAGGGTGCCACTGTCAGTGATACAGTGAGGATGTGAAATTAGAATCCAGTGTAGGGTGTTCCCACAGTGGAAGTCATTGGAGGGTCTAGTTGTTGAGGTAATAAATTGAGTGAAGTTATAAAGATTTATATTTAGGGAGTTGGTTGGAGACTGAATTGCGGTCCAGTTAATGTTAACATCGTCCAGGATAATAGTTTTGTTAGTAATGTTGGTAGAAAAACCAGGAGAGAATGTCTTCAAGGATTTGGACATTGTCTAGGGGGGATATAAAAGTTGACTATACAGATAAGTTTATGTTTGTTTACATGAAGAAGGGCTGAGATTATTTCAGCATTACCAAATGTAGGGATGGGTTTGTAGTAGAGGGTCCACTAGGTGGGATGAGGAGTAAAGGAGAATGACACTTCCCCCTTTCTTATGTGCTCTATCTTTTCTAATAATACAGTAGTTCTGTGGGATCAGTTCTGAGTCTTTTATATAGGGTTTTAAACAGGTTTTGGAAATGGACAGAATGTCTGCTTGATTGTGGAGAAGCCAGGCAAGGAGGTTCAGGATTTTATTGCAGATGCTTTGGGCGTTTACAGCTGTGAAATGGGGGGACCTGTCTGTTAAGTAGGGTGGGTGGGATGGGGAGGTTGAAGTGTGTGAGGGAAAGGGGCTGAGGTTTGGGTGCATGTCCCCAGAGAGAAGGATAGAGATTAAATGCTGAATGTGGGAGAGTAAGTATTTGAATTGCTTAGTTTCAAGTTTGTGAGTTGTAAGATTTGAGATAGAGGTATTATAGATGAGAGTGGTGTTTTTATGGTAAGATACGAGTCTATACGGGAAGGGCATAGTACGGTTGAGGAAATAGAGGCTAGGGGATATGTAGGTTTGGGAGTGCGCATGCTGTATATGGAGTGAGTTTGTTGTATGAAATAAAGGATAGTGAATGACATACAGAGGTCTGGTAAGGTAGTTTAAGTAGGATATGTTAACAAGTATTAACATTTCAGTTACTAATGTGGCAGATTTGGTAGGCATGGTGTTTGTTTCGGATATCAGATAGGGGTGGGCATAGGCTATACCTATAGTGGTGTAAAGTGGGTGGAGTTATAGTAAAGGATTGAACTAGAAGAGGTAGATTCATTCTGGGTGGGGTGGATGAGTTGATTAGGTGTTCGAGGAAGTAGGTGTGGTGTATTAGCTACAAGTGTAGAGGTGTTAGGGATGGGTGGAATTTGGGGGCATGGTAGGGGAGTGGAGAGAGCCCATATGGCGAATGGAGCAGATAGAGCCAAGGAGACGGAAAAGCAAGACAGCGAGGAACAGTCAGAAAGATGGATAGCAAGCACAAGGTAGGAAAGGGGCAGGGGTGAGGCACTAATTTGTTAAGTAAGACTGGGGGAAGGCAGGGAGGTTTACAGAGGTTACGGAAGGGCAATAGGGCAGACAAATATTAAATAACTTATTTAGTATAGGGTGAACATTTTAAACTAAGTAAATGCCATCTAGTGGACAGATCCATAACTGCAGTAGAGGGCCACAAGCACCTAGAGGATGGTGATGGACTGGAGAGAGCAGGCTGAGTGGGGTCTGCGGTAGGCTGTAAGCATGCACACGTAGGATTACAATACAGCTATAGGGAGTGCAAACAACTTTCAAAAAAATACATACACTTGTTTTTTATCTTTTATATTTTCAGTTTAAGCTTGAGGAATCAGTACAGCACAGGGAGATTTAAACATTCCTTTCAGATAGCTTTTTCAGCAGACAGGAATCCAGGGTACCTCAAAGGGTGGCAGGAGACACCAGGGATGATTTGCACGTGGCAGGGCAAACTAGAAGAGAAGGGATATAAAACAATTACTAACACAAAGTAGCTTAACAGCAGCTGGGTTGGAGAGAAAGGCTTAAAGTGCGAAGTTATAGTTTGCAGTAAGAATGCATGCAAGAGAGGGAGCATTACAAAGTCTAATAACTTGGATCAAAACTGCAATGTAATACTGGTAATTAGGCAGAAAGGTCACAGGAAATCATAGGCAACTACTTTCAGTTAAATAAGACGTTGCTCAAATAAATTTGTGTAAGCACAGTAAAAATGTTTACATGTGTGTGTGTGCGTGTATATATACATATATATATATATATATATATACACACACATGAAAAACAAATTTGGAGTATATATTGATAACAATACATTTAAAAGGATATAAACATTTCAAGTGTTTTCAACATTCAAAATGCAGTATAGTATTTCAGCATGAATTTAATCATGAGCATGAATTTAATCAAATTAATATTTATATCAAACTTTACCAGTTTTCAGCACTTTTAGCAAAATTTGAACATGTTGTTTAGGAGTCCTCTTCACATACTATGGCACTATCCTTCCACAGTCTTGGCCTGGAAAGTAATTCTGCATTTTCTATAGGAGTTAACTTTTCTTTACGTTTGAAATATTACTATTTTAGAGCACATATACAGTAGAAAAACTGGAGCAAAACATTGAAAATTAATAATAGGCTTGTGGAATATTTTGGGAATGTTCTACATTTTGATTTAAAATCAGTAATGCATCCTTTAATTTTGGACCATACCCTAAGGGCACTGGTTGTCATTTCTCACAGCCAGGCCAAAAGAATTTCATCAAGCAAATTTCAGATTTTTTCTCTGTTTGGTGCAGCATATGTTTTATCACTGTTGCTATATATAGAAGTGTGACCTAAAAGTCAATGGCAAAATGCTAATACTACATGTTTTAATATACAAGTTTTCAGACATTTCAACATAAAATCCTCAGTGTCCTATATGTGGGTCTCTGATAATGAAGTACATAGTTCTCCTCTAATTCCATTCTACAAATTAACTTGTATAAAATGACCACTAAATCAGACACTGGATCGTAAGAGGAAAAACTGAAAGTCTCTTAAGATGACTGCATTCAAAATGTGCCCTAAAATGGCACAATTAATTTTTTAAACTATCCTAAATATAGTCCTGCAATGTGGCTCTGAAAAAAACTCTCCTTAAAACAATGTATTTCTTCCTCATGTCCTTTTGGTATTTTACTCCTTCATGTTTATACCCTCACTTCTGCTGTTCATAATGTTCTCTCTGCTCCCTTAAAGCTAAACCAGAGTGTCATGAAAGGAGATACTGCCAGCACAGCTATCTGGAATTTTGTAAATAATTTTATGTCATTTGTGAATATTAACATGATCTATATAAGATGCTTGTGTTACAACTGTATTAGTACTATATGTCATGTGTATATCAAACTGGTCTGTACAAACGGGTGTTAAAAAGGTATTTTATAAAGTGCCTGTAACCGCAGTGTGCCCTGTTGAAAGAGAACAGAAATGTACATGCACTATTGCGACTGTTTAAATGCATACAGTTAAACAATGGAAACTGGAATACAGGAGGTTAACTTCAGAAAAATAGCTGAAATTAAATTACTTAACAGGCTAGGCCGGAAACAATGTCTGTACTAACAAGCTTTCTGAACAGTCTTCTGAGTGAACTAATTACTACCTCTGAAAATATGAAGGAATGCAATTGTTTTATTACTTCCAGCATCTGCCAAAGATCTGAGGTCTATGTATTTTCACAGGTAGATGCTAAATACTGCCAGATTCCAGCAGTGGGAGTTGCACCTGGGATGGAGTCAGATGACAAGAAACTATCTCATTCTGCAAGCTATCCCAGCAGTAATATTTGAGATATTAATTTGAGGAGTCTTAGTGAGACAGGGCATTCTGTATTCTGCCTTAGACCTGACAAGAACTATTCACCACATTTGCCTTGCTCTGAAGAAGTAATTTTCTAGAGAACAGTACAATTCTCTTGGATACAGTCAGGAATACAGCAAAGCTTAGTTTAGTAATTGTTCTTTATTTATTTGAGACTATCCTGCAATGTTGTTTTAAATACTTCCTGTGATTTTGAACTCTGATGTCACTGTGATTATATACAGAGTATTTTCTTATTCTTTTATTTATTATTATTAAATATATTTAAACCTTTCCTTGTGGCTGATTTGTCTAGAGATATTTCAGTTTTGAGTGTACTTGCATATTTATTTGGTGACACTGTGTGGACCATTCCTAATAGCCTTGCTCTTGGTCCAACTACCATTTGTGTTAATATTAATATTACACAGTAACATTGGACACCCTTTGTTAAAGGCCTTAAAGTAGCTGATAAGGAATTGGCTGGTGGCAGTGATAAATACCTCATGGTCTAGTCAAAAGGGAGCATAGCTAGTAAACCTGTGCCAGCTTTTCCCAGGGGTGGGTGGGTGTGTGTGCATAAATCAAACCTCAAAGAATGTGTGTCTCAGCTACTTGGGCAGGGACATGAAGCACTAGTTGGACAGAGAAGGTGCTGGAGGTCCTGGCTTGGCCACTCAGCTTAGATCTCAACTCTATAGCTGTGTCTGTGGGGAGTCTTATTGGGGATCTGGAGAAAGAGGGAGAAATCAGCCCCGGACTGACTGCGGACTCTGTGTGCTCTTAAGAGAAACTGCAATTGATGCAAAGGGCTACATCTGGAAATACTGTGTGTGTACTTGCTGTCCTCCCAGTGTACAACCCCCTCTATTGCCAGTAGTGAGGATCGAGGCTCCTTGACTACTGGTCCAAGTGGTGGGTTGTCACACAGGTCACAACAGTTTTAAAAATTACATTAACAACATGGCTGAAATCTCACTTATTTAATTTACCTAATTTTTTGGGGATTCTAGTACAATGACAAGAATTTACCCCATTCCTATGTCAGAGTATGATTAGAGTTCATGACATTAGTATTGATTCATTCTTTGATTTTAACCAAGACTGCTCTTTTCATCACCTACAATATACCCAGAAATGCCTCCTCCTGCAGTTCATATGGGGTTATGTAAGGGTAACAATTTTTAGGTGTGACTAATTTTTTTTCAGCTACCTCCATAATGAAATGTTTGCACAATACATTATTGTGCCTTCCAGTAGTCATACTCTAGGCATGGGGGTATCACACCCAGCAATGAGATGTGCAACTGTTTTCAGTTCTGTTTTGCAGAACCTCTATTTGTCTGTTTCTCTCACTTTCTCAATCAACTTTGTAATCCAATGTAACATCTCACTGTATATACACATTAATGGTCAGAAAAGTGAACATTTGACCTTAACATAATGACAGTGATGAGAAACAATATAAATTTTGATTTAAGTTTGATGGGACTTTTAAACATACAGTTCACTATTATCTTAATACTTGTATACTGACATTTAATTTACCTAATTTTTGTTCTGTCTACACACTGAAATGTATTCTTATGTACTATATGTTTTAGATATGTTTTCCTAGCTTTTGCTTATTATAAGTGATGTATAATGTTTTAAACTAAAATTGTGACAATATGATTTGTGATGTATAATGTTTGCAACTAAAATTGTCAATATGGTTTGTTTTCATTTATATAAACATACGAGTGCCTATGTCATATGTGATAATTTAATAAAGAGGTTTCTTTAAAAAAAATAATACTAATGCAAAATATTGGTGCGATTATTTCCCTAAACTAGATGGCCTGCAGTTAAATCTATGTCACTGGTTAGATGCATCAGCAAATGGCAGGACAACAGTCGTAACATAGAAGAGAGTCAGACACTTAATTGTACAGTTCCTGTCAAGTGCGAAGAAATGAACACAAAGAATTAAATGAAACCCTAATCAGCTTTCTGTGTCTACTTCACCATAAGAAAGATTAAAGCTGTCTCACTTGGTAAGGGCAAGAGAGAGAGAAAGCAATATTCACCTTGATAAGAGCAAACAAGTGAGCAGAAAAGTAGAGGTAATGACCATTATGGTATAATGATCATGCAGAAAACTACATATTTGTAAAATGTATATTTTTGGTCTGTTAATAACCTACTTTTATTCATCTTTAAAAAAAACTTTTCTTGTCTGAATGTTCACCTGTTTTGTAAACTGCTTTGTGATATAGCACTACAAAAAAGCAAACTCTCTTGGGAGTCTTCTGAAATCCATACAATGCATTCAAACACCAGGGATCTTTTTAGGCTGAAAACCACTCGCCTTAGAGGAATTTTGGTAGAGCTGTCACTGTCCTCTACAATAACTGAATCTGGACTAATCAATTATTCAGCCTGTGAGCATAATGCTACTGATAGGGCTTAATGCACTATTCTAAAGTTATCCATTTGGTAACAAAAACTAAGGAACTAAAGACAAAATTCTCAAAGGTGGTATCTAATATGCTCTTTAGACAGTGTAAAATAATTAATACCAACTATCTACTCTGTTTTTGGCCAGCTAATACATAGTTCAGAACCTGTAAGATTTTTGCAGCATACAGAATTCACAAAGTTGCAGATTGCTAATGGCAGAGCTGAAACTGATGGTTTGAACCAAGATGGTAGTGGCAAGCATTATGGAGAAAATATGGCCTGTGAGCGGAAGCATAAATATGCCTACTGATGGTGTGTAGCTATGCTGCCACAAAACACCCCCCCACAACTCAAAAAATGATAAAAGATTGATAATAGTTTTAGAATCACCCGAGGCATCGCTGTAACTGACAAATGAATGGATATTGCAGATGTCATTCACCTAATATATGTACTTATTCAAATTAAAAAATGAACAAACAAAAACATGTAAATTTGATGTTGCTGCTGAAAATAGCTACAGCTATCAGATATTTCAGCATATGTAAGTAACATATTGGTCTGCTCCCTCTGGGCCAGAGGTTAGTAGCATACAAGTTCACAGTCTCAATATGTATACCCAGATATACAGGGACAAGAAAGGCAAACAAGATAAAAGATCTCTGAGCAAACTAGCAGCACTTCTGAATGTGCTGTATATGCATTTACATATTCACACTAACATGATTATGCAGACAAACTGAAAGTTTTTTTCAACACTGAATAAAAGTGTGATTGATGGCAATAAATTCTGGGATTTAAATGGAATGAGATGTGAAATGATCTGATACACTCTGTGGGCCAACATTTATTCTTACTACCTCATACTGTGCAACTCTGAGCAAGACTTGGATCCTTCACGGTGTTCCTTGGTAACCACAGATAATGTCCATAACTGTATACCTTCATGTGTGTATTAGAATTCATTACATCTAGGAAACAAATTGCATTTTTAAGGTACATCCTGATGCAGGACATCAGGATGGAATTAACCCAGTATTATGTACTCAATAATATTAACACCAATCACTCTCAAAATCACCTCCCCGTCAGCAGCTCAGTTCTGCCTTTCAAATGGATGGGGATAGACATAGAACAAAATGCAATTAACATAGGAAGAAAGGTCAGTATAAAAAGGCACCTGAAATAAACCGCAGGTGTTGAAATATTCAGTTCTGTAGTAAGAACAGAATTTTGCATGGCTTTGCTTTTGAAGTCTAGATACAGCTATAGATAAACAGAGATCAGCAAAGGATAACATGCACAAAGAATGAAAAAACATTTTAAGAAAAAGTTCAGAAGCCTTCATATCAGTTTCATTACTTTTCTAAGGCCAGGTGGAAAAATAAATTGCAACCACTGCACATTTGCTCAGAAATCATCATACTTGTGATATCAATATTGCATTCTAGGCTACATGCTGTATACTACAATTTTGATGTTTTCTTTTAGCTGTCTGGTACAATATAGCTGTGGTGTCTTCCATGCAGTTTTTACATCCTCCCTGTACTGGATTCTATAACAACATATAGAAACAAGAAAACAAGATTCGCTGACATACTATACTGAATCAGAAAGAAAAAAGATGGATAATTAGGCTAGGTGGTTTGTTTCCACCAGGGCTCAATGAGCAATTATGACCACCAATCAACTAGAGTTGCTCCCTCACTTTGTAATAAATATGGCTTTTTGTGAAATTTTCTTTACACTGAGGAAGGCACTGTCATTACTGCCGAAACCGGTCTGCTTTTTGACATTTCATGGATTAAATTTTTGTCTCTTAACCACATGTGCTGGCTCTTCTTTTGGACTGATACTAAGCTTTTTTGAGCCATGCACTTGCCGTACTTGCAGGAGTTGCATTTGGATTACAAAAAGCGATAGACCGTAGCAAAACTCTAAGTGACAAACGCTTCCTACACAAAGTAACCCAGCTAGAAATGAACCAGATACAAAGCATGGTGAGATAGCAGTGCTAACCAATACACCACTAACATGATCATGTATTGTGGAAAAATGCCAATAACAAAAATGCCACTAAAAGAATTCTGAAGAATATGGTGCACAGAAATATGCCAAAATACTGAAACAGTAAAGATGTAAGCCACAGGCTTAAGAGTTCAGCTGTCTCATGCAAAGAATCAAAATTGGATTTGAAGGGAGGGGTAGCCACTACCACACTGGCACAGGTTGAATGGTGGTGAGATACAAATATACCCCTCTTAACAATGGACTGCCTTTGGAAAATGCAACTTTTTTCTTAGATGACCTAGCTTTACTAAGAAGGCTGACAAAAGAAAGGGGAAAAATGTACATTACTTGGCAGGTCTTGTCCAATTAACAAATACATATCAGTATCAGAACAAGCAAAATTTCAAAAGGAAGAGAAAAAATGTTTTTAAAGCTTAACTGAAAAATAGCACTTCATTTTCAAGAAAGTTCCATCTGCACCAAACTGGTGCATTGAAAAAATGAAATGAATGTCCTTAGTGAATTCAACAGGATCACACAAGTAAGTGTAAAAGATCAGTCACACTGGTGGGAAAAGACTTCAGAGTTGAATGCTGTTCAAAACATAAATTTATTACTTAAAAACGCATTAAACAACAATAAAGGTGAAGCGCTTTCGTTCTCTGGTAACTGGACTTCATTAGAACAATTACCCATAAGTCAAGAAGCCTTTTTATACAGAATACTAAATTAATTGATTACACAATATTCAAATTAGTAACATTTCCTAGGATTGCCAGCATAAACAGCTACTATGTTGTAAAACCTGCTAGTAAAAACATATAACCGTTACAAAGAAATAATTTACAATACACAGTCACGTATTGTAAATTATTTCTTTGTAACTGTTATTGGTTTTTACTAGCAGGTTTTACATCATCAAAAATTCAAACAGTACAGTTTTTTACCTACCATAAATGTAGATGTTCGAAGATCCACATTGCTGCAGTCCTTACTTATGGGTAGTCCGCTGTCCTCGGTCGGCCCGAATACCAAAGTATTAGGCTGACGTCGGTCATGGGCGCCTAGATCTGACATCAGAGCGTCAGGGTATAAAGGCGCATGACCGACGTCATATCCTCAGTCTTTTCTTGCCCCAGATGTCAGAAGGCCAAACCAGAAAGGCCACAGCCCAAAAACAGAATACCTCCCAAAAACATGCCCAACAACAACCATCACCTAAAGCATAGCACCAAGTCAAACTACAGTGGGGAAGGAGGGAGGTAAATTGGACTGCAGCAATGTGGATCTTGAACATCTACATTTATGGTAGGTACAAAACTGTACTATGTTCTTCATCTCACATTGCTGCAGTCCTTACTTATGGGTAGAATCCCAAAGCAATGGGAAAGGGAGGATGGTAAAAATCATAAAGCATTAGGGGCGCTAAAATGCCCTGTAAAATAGCAGTGGCAAATCCAGCCCTAGACTTAGAATAAAGAGGAAGGTGGTAATGTTTAGAAAAGGTATGCACTGAACTCCAAGTAGCAGCCTCCAAAATGTCTTTTGTAGCTACCCCCCTTAGAAAGGCCGTAGAAGTAGCAGTAGCCCTAGTGGAATGAGGCCTGATTCCAGCAGGAATCTCCTTACCATGATGGGAATAACAGAAAGAAATACAAAACCCAATCCATTTAAAAATAGTTTGTTTTGAAACAGGTTTACCCTGTGAACCCAAAGCAAAAGAAACAAACAGTTGCTGAGACTGTCTGAACTCCTTGGTTCTGCTCAAATAATAACGCAACTGCCTGTGAATATCCAAAGTATGCAAAATTTTCTCCCCTTTATTTTGGGGGTTCGCATGAAAAGTAGGCAAATGAATAGTTTGATTTAAGGCCACACTAGAAACCACTTTAGGCATAAAGGAAGGGTTAGTACGCAAAGATACCCTATCCTTATGAAAAATCAGGAAAGGCTCCACTGCCATGAGGGCCTGTAATTCAGAAACCCTTCTTGCAGAGGTAATGGCCAACAAAAAAGCAGTTTTCCATGACAAATACTTTAACTCGGCAGTAGCTGCAGGCTCAAAAGGTTGTAGAGTAAGTTTTTCCAACACAAAATTGAGATCCCAAGCAGGAGTAGGAGCTCTACGTGGGGCCTTATATTCTTTACCCCTCTAAGAAATTGCTTAAACCAAGGATGAGAGAATAAAGGAGGGTCACAATCATAGTGAGCAGAAATGGCTGCAGCATGGACCTTTATTGAGGAGAAAGACAAACCCTTGTCCAATAACTCAGTAAGATATTGAAGAGCAACACTTAAATCAGGTTTGGAGACATCAAAGTCCTTTCCTTTGCTCCAAATAAAAAATCTCCTCCATTTATCAGCGTAAACCTTCCTGGTACTAGGCCTCCAGGCCTCCAAAATAACATTCAAAACTTGTTGTGGAAGCTGAGACCCTCCAGAGTCTAAAACAGAATATGCCAGGCTGTTAGATGCAGAGACTGAATCTTGACATTGAAGAAGTGACTGTCCTCTTGAGACAAAAGGTACGGAATCAAAGGCAGAGGCCATGGAGGTTCTCGTACTAAACTCCTCAGTAGTGGGTACCAGTGTTGTCGAGGCCAATCCGGTGCTATCAAAATCATGGTTGGCTTGTCTTGTCTGGCCTTCAAAAGTACCTTGGGAAGAAGAGGCAGAGGTGGAAAGGCATATACATGCAGATTGTTCCAACTGAATGATAGAGCGTCCACCTTCCAAGCTGTGTGATGAAACATTTTTGTGCAAAACTTTGGCAACTGGTAATTTAGTGGAGAAGCGAACAGATCTATGTCTGGAGTTCCCCATAACACTGTCAACTGTTGAAATACATGAGGATCCAATTTCCACTCGTGAGGATCCACTATTTGTCTGCTCAATACATCTGCTAAGGAGTTCTGTGCTCCTGGTAGAAACCTTGCCTGAAGATTGAGGTGTAGATTGAGAGCAGTTTCCCACAGAATCATCGCTTGCCTGCAAAGAGGGTAAAATGGGTTCCCCCCCTGCTTGTTGATGTACCACATGACAGTAGTGTTGTCTGTTTGAATCAACACCTGCCCTGGGTGAAGTAAATCTTTGAAAGCCATCAATGCAAACTGGACTGCTAACATTTCCTTCAAGTTGATATACAAATGTTGGAGTTTGACAGGCCACGTGTTTTGCACCCATTTTCCATTGAGGTGTGCTCCCCAAGCCTTGTCCGAGGCATCTGTCGTTAGAATCTGACTCGCCTCTGGCCGGGTCACAGAGAGTCCCTTGTTTAGGTGACATTCCTGAGCCCACCACAAAAACTCCTTCTGAATGCAAGGTATTATCTGAATGACAGTGTCTAGATCTTGGCAGTGCTGTGTCCATACATTTTTGAGATACCATTGAAGCTTCCTCATATGCAATTTGGCATTGGGAAGCACCAGAATACAAGATGCCATGAACCCCAAGGCTTGAAGGACTGTCCTTGCAGTCAGCCTGGACCGTAGAGACATTTGATGGAAATAGATAGGCTTCTTTGTTTGTCCGGGGTCAAAAAGGCCATCTGGGAAGCTGTACTCAGTCTCACACCCAGAAAGCACATGTCCTGAGAGGGTACTAGACTGGACTTTGTTTCGTTCACAGAATACCCTAGGCATCTTAACACTGCCATCACATACTGTAGATGATGAAGAAGTTCGTCCTTTTCTTGTGCAATAATCAGGCAGTCGTCCAAATAAGGATAAATCTGTATTCCTCTTAGTCTGAAAAATGCTATCACTGGAGCCAGAACCTTTGTGAACACTCTGGGCGCAGTAGATAAGCCAAAGGGCAATGCAGAGAACTGATAATGTAAATTTCCAGCCCGAAAACGCAGGTACCTCCTGCAACTGGGCCTGATAGGAACATGAAGGTAAGCCTCTTTGAGATCCAGAGTAACCATCCAGTGATCTTTTCCCAACAGAGGTAAAAGTTGTTGTAAAGTCAGCATCTTGAACTTTGGAATGTCCAGGTAAGTGTTGAGGATAGATAAATCCAAAATTGGTCTCCACGTGTTCCCTTTCTTCGGAACTAGAAACAGGCGAGAATAAAATCCTAGGCCCATTTCTGACAGAGGAACTGGCTTGTATAGCTCCTATTTGAAGAAGTATAGAAATTTGTCTGTGAGCCTCTATCCTTTGCCGAGGAGGGACGTCTGGCATGCCTTTGAAAGGAGGCATGGTATGGAAATAGAACTTGTAACCTCGGTTTATAATGTCCAATACCCATTTGTCCTGGGTGACCAAATGCCAATTTTGCTTGAAAAGAGCCAACTTTCCTCCCAAAGGAGCTGCCAGGCAAGAAGAATCTGGCAGCTGAAAATGCAGGTCATTGGGCCTGTTTACGAAAGGACTGGCCCCTGCCCTCACCAGCAGACTGAGCAGGCGAACTCCATTGTCTCGGCCTGAAGGTACTCTGAGCTCTGCCCCTACCACGCCTAGATCTACCCCTAGACTGAGAATCAGAAGAAGGGTACGTCCACCCCTTAGTAGGCCAATTTCTACTAAACTTCGGAGGTTGTACCTGCAAAAAATCTTTAACAGTCTGCATAGACTTAGCCTTGTCTTCCATTTTCTTTAAGACTGACTCCACAGGAGGACCAAACAAAACTTCAGACTGTAAAGGGGCATCCAGAATTCTAGACTTAACATGCTCAGACAAATTCTGATCCTTAAGCCAGGCGTGCCTACGAATAACTGAACCAGTGGCAGCCACCCTAGAAGAAGCCTGTAAAGCATCAAAACCACATTGCAAAGAGTGCTTACCCACCTGTTCAGAAACCTGCACTAAATCCTGCAATTCTTTACACTCTATGCCCTCTGCCAAAGCATCCACTTTAGATCCTAGCTGAGAAAGGAGGAAATTCTGATACTTCAACATATGAAACTGGCAGTTCAAAGCTCTCATTGCTAAAGTAGAAGAGGTATACACCTTCTTACCCCATCTATCCAAAGCTCTAGCTTCCTTATCCAGAGGAACCGGATTCTTAACAACAGAGGCTCTAACACCCTTAGGCCCCTGACTAATTGTTTCTGGGTCCGCCCTAGGACTCTTATACAGATATTTATGAGCCTCAGGCACCCTGTAATACCTGTCCGGTTTAACTGGGGCAGGAGGCACAGAATCTGGATTAAGGGAAGCTTCCGAGAAAACATCTGAAACAACATCCAAAACCGGAGGTATAGCTAAGGGTCTATGCTGTGGTAAAAACAAGAACTCCCTAAGTCTCTTCTGTGAATCAGAGTAATCCTGTCCCTCCCACTTAAAATGCTCCCTCATGGAATGCAGAGTTTCTGAAAATGAAAAATCCTCTGGAGGAGAAGCAGAAGGAGTGGAATCCTCTGCATCAGAATCAGAATAAGGAGGGAAATCTTGAATGTCTTCAGCAGAAGACTCTGAATCATCTGAGGCCTGCTCCAAACTTTCCAACTCTGGCTCCATCCTGGGCCTCTTATCCGGAGGGGGCATAGAACCTCTAATTAAAGTAATCAAATCCTCTGCCATTTTAAGCATGTGCTTTTTAGGCACAGACCCTGAAGAACCAGAACTGACACCAGAGGAAGGCAAGACAGACCTGCCCTTAGAAGGAGCCTTAGAAACAGTAGCAGAAGGCCTAACCACCTTAGGCATAGAAGGGAGAATAGTAACCTGAGAGGCCCCTTCAGCCTGACCTGCCTCCTGAGAGGCCACATCCTGTAAAATCAAAGTTTCCCCCTGGGACTCAACAGAAACTTCAGCCGGATCCACCTGTTCAGCTGTAGCTTCTAAAGGTCCGGCGTCCGAAACGGACGAATCATCCTGCCTAGGCTTTAAAGATTTGTCTTTGCGCTTCTTAGTAGAAGCAGGCGTCGGAACATCCGACGGCATATTATAATTACACCTCTTGCCAAAGACTAACCTAGCGCAATCTAACCTCCGTTTTATAGTGCGCTTATTAAACCTAGCACAAAACCGACACCCGACTACGTCGTGCTCCGGTCCCAAACAAGGAATACAAAGCGAGTGGTAATCCCTATGCGGTATCCGTTTCCCACAAGAAATACAATTATTCACTTTTTCTGACATCCGGTAAGTAACTGAGGCAAGAATAAACAAAAATATTCCCCAACGGGGTACTTAGCCCAACTTGGTATCGGTCTGAAACTCCGAAAACGAAAAATTTCAGAACGCCGAATGGCACTTGCAACGCTGCTTCTGCATCGGACCATGCGGCAAAAAAGACTGAGGATATGACGTCGGTCATGCGCCTTTATACCCTGACGCTCTGATGTCAGATCTAGGCGCCCATGACCGACATCAGCCTAATACTTTGGTATTCGGGCCGACCGAGGACAGCGGACTACCCATAAGTAAGGACTGCAGCAATGTGAGATGAAGAACATCTCAGTCTATCCACCAAAGATTCAGGCATAAAAAATCCAGTGTTTACAGGCAAAAAATATAAAGTCCTACAGGTAATAAAAACGCAACTTTGATAAAATAAGGATTAGCACTTTCACAAATGTGCTTCTTGAGATAACATAACATACTAAAATTCACTACCATTTTAGAACCAAAAAAAAAAAAAACAATGAAAAAACATTGCACATTAATGAGCTAATGGTCTAGCTTTCAGTGCTGGTTTAAAAGGTATAGTAAAGTTTAAACCAGGTGATCTATGTGCCTGCATAATGACTATTCATTTAATTTCTAGAAGCTCAGTTTTATTCATTACATCTCCTCCTCTGACATTTTGCTTAATCATTCCTATTACTGCAAACTTAAAAGAATGTCCCTGGTTATCTTTAATGTGTTTATAGAAGGCACTAAAACAATTTTTCTTCCTAATATCCCCTAGGTGTTGCAAAACACATTCCTTCAATTTTTGATTGGTCTTTCCTACATAAAATTCTGTGCAGTCTGTGCAATTGGCTAAATAAACTAAATTCTCAGTCCTACAATCACAGCATGTAAGTTAAACACATAGCTCTTAGATGTAACCGGAAGAAAAAAACATATTTAAGCAAGACATTGATGTACAAGCTTTACAGGACCTACAGGGAAAAGTACCATACTTAACATTCACTTTACAATCCTTTCTAAGAGGTTTATAACAGAGCTTCCTCTTCAGGGATATTTTGTTCCTGAAAATAAATTTTGGCACCTCACCAACTATATCCTTAATAACCACATCAGAATGAAGGATGGACCAGTTGTTCTTTATATCACACATACTATGTATATTACTACTAAACATGAGTAAAAAAGGAGACTTAGGTTTATTAGAAACAGAACAGGCATCTTTTTGCTGTTGTCTAAATAAATGAGACAGTCAAACAGTATTACTTAACATATTTACTTCCTGGAAGCTGTTTCTGATGTCACATCTATTATATCCCCTATTCAGAAAATCTTTACTAAGAGCATCTGTAGCCACTGCATAATCCCCATCATCTGTATGTAGCTTGGATGCTCTTAAAAACTGACCTTCACAATATTTCTAAACATTCTACCGGGGTACATGCTCAGTATTTAATAGACCATTCTTTCTACAGTCTTTTCTATACATAAGGGAATCTATACTTCCATCTTTGTTTAAAATCCATGTGACATCTAAAAAATGTATACGTTCATAATAGTGAATTGTAAACCTAAAACAGGAAAGTACAGTTGTGTACACTTACCATAAATGCAGATGTCTGAGTTTATTCTCTGTTGTAGTCATCACATTTGGGTTATCCCTGCTAGGGTACTCCCTTGCCAGCCCGAATACCAAAGGCTTAGTATTTCTGCATCTGTTGCTGTCGCTTCAGGACAGATGTCAGGTCATCAGTAGTATACAGTAAGGCAGCCAAAGCCATTAAATCGTTTTTTCTTGACCTAACTTGTCAGGAGCCAGGTTCTGGTGGAAGAACCTTACCAGTAGAAAGTAAATACCAATATGACCCTGCTAAGGAAAGAGAAGAAAAAAAGGGGGATGGGGGGAGGGAAACCAGGAGTGCAACAGTGAATACACTCGAACATTTACATTTATGCTAAGCATACACAACTGTACTATGTTCTTCGTGTTTCACTGCTGCAGTCATCACATGTGGGTTGATTCCCAAAGCTGAGGAAATGGGTGGAGGCAATCAAGGAAACTAGGGGCTGGCTAGGATGCCCTGCAATACTGCACAGGCACACCCTGCCCTGGATTTGAAGAAGAGAGGCAGGTGGTAATGTTTGGTAAAAGTGTGAACAGATGTCCAGGTGGCAGCCTCCAGGATGTCCCTGGTGGGGAATCCTCTGAGGAAAGCTGCAGAGGTAGAGGATGCTCTGGTGGAATGAGTCCTGACCCCCTTGGGCAAAGGCTTTCCATGTTGCTTGTAGCAGAAATGGATGCAGTGTGCTATCCATTTAAAGATGGTTTTGTTTGGAGATGGCTTTGCCTTCTGCCCCTGTAGCAAAGCTAACCAGCAATTGATCAGACATTCTGAAGGATTTAGTCCTGTCTAGACAGCATCTGGGCTGTCTGTACACATCTAGAGTACACAGGGATCCTTTCCCCCTTGGCTGGGATTAGGAAAAAAGGTGGGAAATGAATGGATTGGTTGAGAGGGACACTGGACACCACCTTAGGCATGAAGGATGGGTTAGTACTGAGGTATACCCTGTCAGCATAGATGATGATGAAGGGTTCCACACCCATCAGTGTTTGCAGCTCAGAGACTTTTCTGGCTGAAGTGATGGCCAGAAGGAAAGCTGTTTTCCAGGAGAGAAATTTTAGCTCTGCAGAAGAAGCTGGTTCGAAGGGGGCAGGGTGAGCTTTTCCAACACAAAGTTAAGGTCCCAAGCTGGGTCGGTGCTCTTCTGGGTGACCAAGTTGCTAGCCCCTTTTAGGAACTGTTTGATCAAGGGGTGTGAGAAAAGGGGCTGCTCAGTGGGAAAATGGGCAGAGATAGCAGAGGCATGCATTTTAATAAAGGAAAAAGAGGCCACTGTGTAGTAGGTCAGCTAAGTAATCCAGGATGTGAGAGAGGGAGGGCTGTGGTGTATTGGCTCCCTTAGCCTGAATCCAGGTGCAGAACCTTTTCCATTTGTCAGCATAAGACTTTCAAGTGCTGGGGCATCGGGCCTCATGTATAACATCGAGAAACAGTTTTCTGAGGTTGGCAGATTGATCGGGGGTTAGGGAATAAGCCAAGCTGCAGAATTGAGTGTCTGCAATTGGGGATGCATGAATTCCCCCTTCTCTCTGGGTCAGGAGGTTTGGAATCTGAGGAAGATGCCATAGTGGCAGTGGGGAAAAGCTGCGCAGCAAGGGGTACCAGTGCTGGTGAGGCCAGTCTGGAGCTATAAGAATTGTCCTTGGTTTTTCCTCCTTTATTTTGAGCAGTACTCTGGGGATGGGAGATAGTGGAGGAAAGGCATAGACAGATAGATTGACCAGATTTCCAAGCCATGCAGTGATGTTCACTGGTGCAGAATTTGCTGAGCTGATGGTTGGTGTGGGAGGCAAAGAGGTCAACCTTCGGGGTGACCCATTTCTGAGTTATTAGGGTGAAGGGTTCTTCTGTTGAGCTGCCACTCGTGTGGGTCCAGAAGATTTCTGCTTAATTGGTCTGCCAGAGAGTTGAGAGAACCTGGTAGGAATTGTGCTAACAGGTGGAGTTGTATGGCAGAGGCTGTGTGCCAAAGGGTCATGGCCAGCCTGCATAGAGGGTAAGAGTGAGTCCCTCCCTGCTTATTGATATACCATATTACAGTGGTGTTGTCTGTTTTGATCAGGAGTGGCCCTGGGGAGAGAAGGGGCTTGAAAGCTATCAAGGCATGCTAGACAGCAATCATCTCTTTTTGATTGATGTTCAGAGGGATTTGCACTGGGCTCCATTGGCCCTGTATGCACCGGCCGTCCAGGTGTGCACCCCAGGCATAGTCTGATGTGTTTGTGGTGAGGGTCTGGGTGGCGGGGGGTGGTGATAATGGCAGTCCCTTGTTGTGGGAGCATGCTGTTGCCCACCAAAGAAAATCTTTTCTGAGGCAAGAAATTATAGGTATAAGAGTCTCCAGGTCTTGAGAGTGTTGACACCAAAGGCTTTTTAGGTGCCACTGAAGTTTCCTCATATGCAGTCTAGCATATGGAATGAATAATATGCAAGATGCCACGAACCCCAGAGCTTGCAGGATTTTAATTGCAGATAGCTGAGGTCTGGTGGCTGAGAGAAGTAGGCTGTCAGGAAAATTTGCTTTTCTGGTGCAAGGAATGCCATCTGGGATGCTGTGTCCAGGCTTCGTCCCAGGAATATAATCCTTTGGGCGGGAACCTATTTGGATTTCTTTTCACTGATTGTGTACCCTAGGGAGGTTAGTAGGGACTTTACAAAAAGCCAGGTGCTTGAGCAGCTTTTCCTGGCTGTCTGCCGGAATTAGGCAGTCATCTAAGTATGGGTAAATCTGGATATTCCTTTGTCTGCAAAAGGCAATGACTGGAGCCAAACATTTTGTGAAAACTCTGGGAGCAGTAGATAAGCCAAAGGAAAGTGCAGAGAACTGAAAGTGCTGAGATCCTGCCCTGAAAATGAGATATTTCTTGCATGATTCCATGATAGGAATGTGGAGGTAGGCCTCTTTTCGATCTAGGGTGGCTAGCCAAGCATCCTTGGAGAGCATGGGTAGCAGCTGCTGGAGGGTGAGCATTTTGAATTTTGGGATCACCAGGAAGATGTTTAGAATGGACAGACTGAGGATGGGGCAACCAGGTGCACTCTTTTCTGGGTTCCAGAAAAAGTCTGGAGTAGAAACCTTGGCCTCTCTGCTCTGCAAGTACGTGCTCTGCTGCCCTCATAGAGAGCAGGGAAAGAACTTGCTTTTGTGCCTCTTCCCACTGGTTTGGTGGTAGATATGGAAACCCTTTTGGGGTAGGAAGGGTGGGGAAAGAAAATTTGTATCCCTGGGACACTATGTTGAGAACCCAGTTGCCGTTGGTAATGGTGGCCCAGGTGCTGCCGTGAAAGGAGAGTTTTCCTCCTGGGGTAAGTGAAGGTGGGCAGAGGGAGGGGGTGGGGGAGGTGAGTCATTGCGAGTTCTTACCATAAGGGGGTGGCTTAGAACTCCCTGGTTTTGAAGTGGAGGTAGTCCACTGCTTAGTTCTCTACATTCCCTGTGGCTGCTGTCTGGGGGGGGGGGGCCTGGTTCCCTGGGATCTGGGCTGGACTGGCTTAGTGGGAGCAGGAAGTGCTTGGTGGGACAGTGCCTGCTGAACCTGGGTGGCTGGACCTGTAAGAAATCCTTAACTGTCTGCATAGGTTTTGCTTTTTCTTCATCTTTTTTAAGATCTCTTCTGCCTTAGTGCAAAATAAATTGTCTTTGTGCAAGGGGGCATCCAACAATTTAGGTTTGACATGGTCTGGCAAGGGCTGTTTCTTAAGTCATGCATGCCTTCTAATGACAAATCCAGTGACTGCTGCCCTGCAAGAAGCTTCTAGGGCATCAAAACCACAGTGTAAGTTGTGTTTAGTTTCTTGACTTACAGAATGCATCAACTCTTATAACTCTTTAGATTCTGCACAAGCAGGAAAAGAAGACATTTTTTGTTTGAAGAGGCATAGACTGACTGACCGACCAGATTTCCAAGCCATGCAGTGATGTTCACTGGTGCAGATTTTGCTGAGCTGATGGTTGGGTATGGCAGGCAAAGAGGTCGACATTCGGGGTGCACCATTTCTGAGTTATTAGGGTGAAGGTTCTTCTGTTGAGCTGCCACTCATGTGGGTCCAGAAGATTTCTGCTGAATTGGTCTTCCAGAGAGTTGAGAGAACCTGGTAGGAATTGTGCTAACAGGTGGAGTTGCATGCCAGAGGCTGTGTGCCAAAGGGTCATGGCCAGCCTGCATAGAGGGTAGGAGTGAGTCCCTCCCTGCATGTTGTTGTATCACATTACAGTGGTGGTGTCTGTTTTGATCATGAGAGCCCCTGGGGAGATAAGGGGCTTGAAAGCTATAAAGGCATGCTGGACAATCATTATTTCTTTTTGGTTGATGTGCAGAAGAACTTGTTGTGGGCTCCACTGGCCCTGTATGCACCGGCCGTCAAGGTGTGCACCCCAGCCATAGTCTGATGAGTCTGTGGTGAGGGTCTGGGTGAGGGTCTGGGTGGCGGGGGTGGTGATAAGTGTAGTCTCTTGTTGTGGGAGCATGCTGTTGCCCACCAAAGAAAATCTTTTTCTGTGGCAAGGAATTATAGGTACAAGAGTTTCCAGGTCTGGAGAGTGTTGACACCAAAGGCTTTTTAGGCACCATTGAAGTTTCCTCATATGCATTCTGGCATATGGAATGAGTAGTATGCAAGATGCCATGAACTCCAGAGCTTGCAGGATCTTCCTTGCAGATAGCTGGGGTCTGGTGGCTGAGAGAAGTAGGCTGTCAGGAAAATTTTCTTTTCTGGTGTAAGGAATGCCACCTGGGGATGCTGTGTCCAGGCTTACTCCCAGGAATATAATCCTTTGGGTGGGCACCTATTTGGATTTTTCACTGATTATGTACCTTAGGGAGGTTAGTAGGGACTTTACAAAGGCCAAGTGCTTGAGAACAGCTTTTCCTGGCTGTCTGCCTGAATTAGGCAGTCATCTAAGTATGGGTAAATCTGGATATTCCTTTGTCTGCAAAAGGCAATGGCTGGAGCCAGGCATTTTGTGAAAACTCTGGGAGCAGTAGATAAGCCAAAGGGAAGCACAGAGAACTGAAAGTGCTGGGATCCTGCCCTGAAACAGAGATATTTCATGCATGATTCCCTGATAGGAATGTGAAGGTAGGCCTCTTAGATCTAGGGTGGCTAGCCAAGCATCCTTGGAGAGCATGGGTAGCAGCTACTGGAGGATGAGTATTTTGAATTTTGGAATCACTAGGAAGGTGTTTAGAATGGATAGATCGAGGATGGGGCACCAGGTGCCCTCTTTTCTGGGTTCTAGAAAAAGTCTGAAGTAGAAACCTTGGCCTCTCTGTTCTGCAAGAACGTGCATTACTGCCCTCATAGAGAGTAGGGAAAGAACTTTCTTTTGCGCCTCTGCCCACTGGTTTGGAGGTAGATTTGGGAACCTTTTTGGGGTAGGAAGGGTGTGGAAAGAAAATCTGTATCCCTGGGGCACTATGTTAAGAACCCAGTGGTCGTTGGTCATGGTGGCCCAAGTGCTTGCGTGAAAGGAGAGTTTTCCTCCTGGGGTAAGTGAAGGCGGGCAAGAGGGAGGGGGTATGGGAGGTGAGTCATTGTGAGTTCTTACCATAAGGGGGTGGCTTAGAACTCTCTGGTTTTGAGGTTGAGGTAGTCCACTGCTTAGATCTCTACATTCTCTGTGGCTGCTGCCAGGAGTTCTGTTTCCCTGGGGTCTGGGCTGGACTGGCTTAGTGGGAGCAGAAAAGGACCAGTGCTTGGTGGGACAGTGCCTGCTGAACCTAGGTGGCTGGACCTGTAAGAAATCCTTAACTGTCTGCATAGATTTTGCTTTTTCTTCCATCTTTTTTAAGACCTCTTCTGCCTTAGTGCCAAATAAGCTGTCTTTGTGCAAGGGGGCATCCAACAATTTAGGTTTGACATGGTCTGGCAAGGGCTGTTTCTTAAGCCATGCACGCCTTCTAATGACAGATCCCATGACTGCTGCCCTGCAAGAAACTTCTAGGGCATCAAAACCACAGTGCAAGTTATGCTAAGTTACTTGACTTACAGAATGCATTAACTCTTGCAATTCTTTAGATTCTGCACAAGCAGGAAGGAAGACATTTTTTGTTAGGGGAGTTCCAGGATATGTTGCTGAAATTTCAGCATATGGAACTGACAATTTAGTGCCCTGATAGCAAGAGTAGCTGAGGTATATACTTTTTTCCCCATCTGTCTAGTGCTCAGGAATCCCTATCTGAGGGGGTAGGATTCTTAGCAGAGGTTGCTTTAATCCCTTTAGGTCCTAGAGAAATTACCTCAGGGTCAGCAGTAGGATTTCTAATATGAAATGTGCGAGTCAGGGACTCTAAAGTACCGGTCTGGTTTTCTGGGTGCAGGAGGGAGGGTGTCAGGAGTCAAGCTGGATTCCAGGAAAACATCTTCCACAACATCCACGACTGGGGGGGATGGGCCAAGGGTCTGTGCTGTGGAAGATCTAAGAATTCCCAGAGTCTCTTTTTAGACTGAGGGTAGTCCTGATTCTCCCATTGGGAATGCTCCCTTAAGGTATGAAGCATTTCCCCAAAGGAAAAATCCTCTGGGGGAGAGGCAGAAGGGATGGAATCCTCTGCATCAGAATCCTCATAAGTAGAAAGAGGTTGCATGCCTTCATATTCAGATGCATCAAAGTCACCTGACTCTCCTTCAGACAGAACTATAGGGGACAGATCTCTTTTTCTTTCGGAGGGGGTAGCTTGGCTTCCCCTGATTAGCATGAGAAGGTCTTCTGCCATTTTAAGCATTTGGGACTGAGGCAAGGAAGCAGGTGCCTGAGATTGGGTCATCGTTTTCTTGGGTGTGGTTCATACCCCGGGCCTAAAAAATTCTGTTTTCGAAAGAATGGTAGTCACAAAAGAAGACATCGGTTTGTGTCGAGAATTGGTAGCGCAGACTTCTTCGGAAGCCGGTGCCTGCTCAGCGGCTCCAGACCCATCCAAGGTAGAGACAACTGCAGGATCCTTAGTTGAAGAGTCTTGCAGCATACCGGACTCTGAAAGAATCTCGGTAGTAGCCTGAAAATCCACAGATGAGGGCAAGGGCATCAGGGGATGCAAAAGTGCCTCACTTAGGACAGGAGAACTGACAACTAGCTTAACGGAAGCATCCTCCATAGGTTTGGACCTGTGCGGTCTGTCTCTGTCTTTATCTTTACTTTTTTCAGTAGATCTGCTGTTGGATGGCTTACCAAAGCCATATCAGAGTTCAATGATCGTAAGCGAAAATATCTAGCTACAATAAGGGCCAGACGATGGACAGTTCTGGCATTGAACAAAGCACAGAAGCGACAGCAGGGGACGTTGTGGTCTGGGCCTAAACAAGTGACACAGTAAGAATGAAAGTCTCGGTGTGGTATTTGCTTTCCACAAGCGAGACAATTAAATTTTTCTGACATTGGTTAGGGCAAGAAAAAAGGATCCCCAATGGGATACTTGGCTTTAGAAGACTTCAGCTTCAAATCAGTAGACTAAACTCAGGTAGCGTCCGACTGGCACTCATGCGAACTGCTTCTGCTGCCTTACTTTATACAACTGACTGCCTGACTTCAGTCCTGGAGCGACAGCAAATGACACAGAAATACTAAGCCTCTGTTATTCGGGCCGGCCAAGGGCTACCCTAGCAGGGATAACCCAAATGTGATGACTGTAACAGTGAAACACAAAGAACATCTGTTGTTCTCTAGGTATTTTACAAACTCACAAGAGTCTATCATATGTGCCTTTCCACAGAACAAAAATATCATCTACAAAACGTTTGTAATATACGAGATGTTCCACAAACTCATGATTACTATATATTAGTGCATCCTCCCATTCCACAAGTACCAAATTGGCATAACTATTAGGGCAGGGTGTGCCCATGGCAACACCCTGATGCTGCCAATAAATAGCACCATCAAATACATAAGCATTACAGTTCAAAATCATATCTAATAAGGCACAAATTAATTAAATTCTATTGTGTGTTAAAATATCAAACTTATTTAGAAAACTGCAAAGAGTGTCTATACCATAGTTGTTAGGTATAACAGTAAATAAGGTATTACTATCTAGCTTAACAAAAATATACCTGTCAGTGTTAAAATCTATATCCCTTACATTTTCACCAAAGGACCATAAAAAGGCTTCCGTATCTTTCAAAACTGCTCAAGCCTTATTTACAAAAGATTTTAAATTTTGTTCAGCGAATATAGAAAGAGGCTCAGTGGCCCACCCCCAGCCTGCTACGATCAGTTGCATGGGAGGATTAGTCTTGTTTTTATATATTTTATGGCAGACCATTAAATGAAGGGATAACTATGTTCAGCAGACATAAAATCACACTGTTCCTTATCTAACATTAGAAAAGAGTAAATCATCTAGTGACATTTGTATCTCAGTAATAAAATGATTGACTTCATACTTAGTAACTGGTTTATAAGTATTAACGTCATGCAATGATAACATACTTTCATTATATTTAAATAGGTCCATAATCACAACCGCTCCACCTTTGTCAGTGGTGCGTATACAGATAGCAATGTTGTCCATCAGCTCTTTCAAAGATTGATTTTCCTCTTTCCTTACATTATAAAGAGAGCCAGTGGCCCCTGTAGCCATAATTTTATAAATATCACTCTCACAAACTTTAACAAAAGCTTCAACCGAAGGTGGAAGCTGTGGATTAAACATACTTGGTTTCTTTAAAGTTACCTGTGAAGAGAAAGTCATTATTCATAAACATAGATTTCAAAGCTGCATCCCTGGCAAACTTGCACAAGTCCATCAAAACCTCACTCAACTGGGAGGACTTCGTTGATACAAAAGAAATTCCTCTATTTAAAACAGAGGTTTCTGCATCCATCAGAGGCTGAGATGAAATGTTAACTACTAGCGTACCTTCTGTTTCTGCCAGTGGTTCATCGCCTTCAATTCCCCTGACATCCATAGTCTCTTCCTGCTTCGACTGGTGAATCGCACTGTTGTCTGGGTATGCGTTGCCCTCAGAGGAGCAGGTACAGTTGCTAAAAAATGGGAATTAAAAGATACTGAACTGCTTCCTTCTTTAGATGAAACCTTGGGTCTAGCCCGTGCTTTGAAATGTACGGAGCTAAGTTCTATCAACACCAGGGGCTTCCATAGTCACAGTATTTCCTGTTTGTGCATCAGATGGAGGTGTTGGAATAGCTGAAATTGCCTCTCTGATGGTACTGTTGCTAGAGTTGACTTCCACATCAGCAAACGGCTCATTACTATTAACAGATTCAGAAGCCCACAGCCAAAGATATGACCACTTTTAAAGTCACTGATCTTCCTCTCAAGTTTTTTCTTCTTCTTGTATGAAAGTCGAGCTTCATAGAGGGATACATTAATAAGTACAGTCTCAATTTTCTCGGTATACAACACACCCTTGAACCTGGTATACAGGTCTTCTTTCAGTTTCAGAACCTCCTCCATCATTTGTTTCTCACTGGGTGCAAAAAAAAAACATTCATTAATCGTAGATAGTCAAAGTTTAAGGCAAGGTTTAGAATAATAGGAATAATTAAGCAAAATGTCAGAGGAGGAGATATAGTGAATAAAACTGAGCTTCTAGAAATGAAATGGATAGCCATTATGTAGGCACATAGATCACCTGGTTTAAACTTTTCTATACCTTTAAAACCAGCTCTGAAAGCTAGGCCATTAGCTCATTAATGTAGAATGTTTTTTCATTGGTTCTTTTGGGTTTTAAAATGGTAGTGAAATGTAGTATGTTATGATCCGAAGAGGCACATTTGTGAAAGTGCTAATCCTTATTTTATTAAAGCTGCATTTTTATTACCTGTTGGACTTTATATTTTTTGCCTGTAGACATTGGATTTTTTTATGCCTGAAACTTTGGTGGATAGACGGAGTTTTGAATTTTTGACTGTTTTGTTTGCTGCAGTCTACCTATTTAGTTCTGGTGCTGTTTTATTCTTTGAGGTTTTATAACATAGTAGCTGTTGATGCTGCCACTCTGAGGAAATTTTACTAATTTGAATATTATATAATCAATTAATTTAGTATGATGTATAAAAGGCTTCTTGACTTATGGGTAATTGTTCTGATGGAGTCCATTTATCAGAAGACAAACAAGCTTGACCTCTATTGCTGGTTTATGAGTTAAGTAATAAATTTATGTTTTGAGCAGCACTCAACTCTGAAGTCTTTTCCCACCAGTGTGCTTGTTCTTGGGTTTCTGGATTGATTTTGTTGCTTAAGTGTAAAAGATAAAAGATGCACTATGTCTCATCATCGCATAGTGGACCATAACCATACGGTCTTCTAACAGATGATCTCAGCTATTCAATGTTTAATTTTTGTTCTAATAAATTTAAGTTTTTGTATACTTTTAATTATGTCTCTCCTCCGTACTATCTCCCAGTCATCATCCCTTCCCTGACCCAACTTTCCCCATTTGTTCCTAGTGGATAAAGGCCAGTCATGGGAAACTGTCACCCAGGCAGTCATCAGGATTTTTCTATGCCCTTCCTCTAAGGCAGCCTGAGAAGCAGAAGTCCCAAAATGTAGGTCAGTTTTCAGCATCTATCCTTCCTCTACATTGCAACACCTGCTAAAGTACATATGCGCTGGTTTGTTTGTGCTCCTCCCTATCTTTTATCCTACTCTTGCTGTAAATGTTGACCTCCCAACAGTAGTTAGTCTTGAAGCAAACCAAGCTGCCATTCCTCCCCAGGGATGGATGGACTTGTCAACTGCTCACTCACTGCCTCCCTCACTAGTTTCTTGCACTGCCCAGGTCAGTCAGACTGCCACTGGGGCTTTATCCCTCTCTGTACCATGAAGGCAAATCCAAGTCAATATACACGTGTTACATCATGTCTTGTTTCCAATTTCACTGTCACAATTCAAATACTCGTAAAATTATACTCAGAAAAATTAATAAAGTCAGTGCTGATTTTTCTTTTTTCTTTTTTTGGTGGGTGTGTATGGCGAAATCAAAATGCATACTTCCTACACACAAAAAAAATCTTAACCTATTATACGGCATCAGTTCATCTTCATTACCACACTGCCAAAAGAAACGTGGGGCATGTTAAAAAAAAGAAAGAGAAAGATAATTAAAAGTTGTGAAGAAGCAAGGCAAATTTAGTCTAACTTACAAATCTTACTCTCATATGCCCAGGTTAACAACATACTCCGTTAATAATGCTTTCTGTTGACATCTGAACAGCAGTCTTTCATAGAAGCACAGAATGGTTAATGTGAACTGGGCATATGCAGAATCCATCTACTTCACTACTTACTTACTGTGCTTTGCCCCAAAGACATGACTAGTAACTGCATTTGTCACCTTGCCTCAGTCCCTCCCACTATGGCAGAAAATAATTCATAAGACCATGAAAGCACAAGATACATTTCTGAGCTGAAAACAGTCAATGAAAAATCTGCAGAGTACCTTATAATTTCCATACACTGATTCTGATGAAAAACCTTTTGCTTCATTTAACTGTGAAAATGAAAAGAAGAATGCAATTACATAAGCACATCTCTCATAAATCACATTAAACATGCAATTTATTATTGCTGGGGTTAAATAAGGTTGCAAAGATTCTTCCCTGAGCTCTGAGTATGCATTTCTCTCTTAATTCACCACTGGAACATCTTCAGTAAGGATACAGAAACTTAAAACTTCCAGTTTCATTCACAGGTTTAAACATATAAAGCTGTACAAAGCATATCATACTGATTTACTAACTAGCACACACTGCTAGGGGATATCAGCCCCAGTAAAAAGCAAAGCTACCAGACAGCCATCAGTGGAAAGCAGCTTAGGAGGACTGAGGCCCACAGTATCAAGGCAGATGATTTTTCTTTACAGTGACTATGCAAGTTTTGTTCTCCCCCCAAGAAAGCAACATGTCTGTAGCCCCACTGTTGTACTTCCTCCTTTCATGATGTCAATCACTACAGACCATAATAGCTAGGGTCTTGTAAAACTAAAGAGGTTACATGTAAAGCAGCAATGCAAAGCAACATGAGGACCAATGGTGACACTATGTGGCCAAAAGTGGAAGTTTATAAAGTATCTCTGGTAAATGGTTTTAACATTCCTGTTGCAACAGCAAAATAATCTAATTATAGTATATTACTTATGATGTGCTCTACATAATATTTTAATATCTCAAGGCACATAACATTTTATAGTACACTTAGCATCTTATAAATACATTTTGAAACTGTATCTTGATAACACTAGCTTCATACCATGCTAACAAGGGTGTTTAGGTTATTTCAAAACAGCACAACATAATGTGTTAAACTGAAAATTGGATAATTATGCAGAATCACAAAGATTTAAACTTCATTATGTATATTTCAAAATAGCAGAAAGTCATTTGTGGTTTCAGGTGGATATCATTGATAAAAAAAGTAACTCTGTATATGTACTATTTATACAAAATGTTAGATTTTTTTCTATTTCAAGCCCATGTCCTACCCTCATCTTCACAAGTGTCACTTGTGTACAACTGAAAAAATACAGAATACTCTTATCAAATGTTAGTGTGCATATTTTACTTATTTGCATTTGTTTACAGGGTTATTGAAACCGGGGCAAGACTCATTTTCAGTGGATTACCAGGAGATAAACTCCAAGTATATTACATTTACGTAAGTATAGAAACTGTGAAAGCTGGGGGCTAGCAGCTGCTGAAAATAAACTGTAGAAAAGCCTGATATTTTCCTATCCAACTCTGACATCTAACACTTGATCAAAAGGTGCAAGACCTATGTAACATTTTAGAAGTAATTTGCATAAGCTGGAAAAAAATTAGAACCCTTTCATACATTTTCCATTTAGAATTGTACTTGACCTTAGGTTGTTTAGCTCAGATAAAAAAAACATCAGAAATTCGAACCTCAGTATCACAAAGGCTGGCATTAAATTGAGGGGACCTTGCAATACTGAGGAATGAGGACTACACTGTCATAATCTTTGGAAAAGGACTTAATGTTTAGCACCAAAGTCATTTAGATAAATTAGTAGTGCTGTCTACATAAAGTAGAAAGAGTTTTTTTTTTTTTTATCCATTTGTTAACCATGCAAGACCCACTAGGTAGACGTACTACTTCTCAGTGGAGACTTGGGAGCACTGATCTAATTAAGTGACTTGTTCAGAGTCACAATGTGAGCAAAGCTGTAAGAAATCACATTCAATATTAATTCACCCTAGACAGCAGTAGGTCATCATTAAATAATAAAGGGGTAGCAGACACAGGACTACGATCAGTCTCGCTCTCAACAGTGTAGAGCATTATTCTAATTATTCTATACCATGGGAAAACCCATGAAGTATAAGGCAATCAAGGGATACAATGCATGGTTGTACCCAATGACAACCAAAGGGGTTGTAACTCCTAATATACAATGCATAGGAGTGTCACACTCGCTGTAAAACCACAATGCTCACTGTAAAAAATTATCTGTATTAAATAATAAAAAGCAAATGAAAAGTTACTGCACCGGCCTAAATAAGATACAATAAACATTGATCCATTCCAGATGGCCACTCATATACGATTCATCTGTATCCTGCAGCTTACTGTATGTATACTGTTGTACTACCTAATTATTGTATATTGTTTGTATTTCTGTGGAGCTTTTTCTCCCCACGCCTCCGCTGAAAATGGGCTTCTGGCCCAGTCGGACTTTTCCGGTAAACAAATGTAAATAAATAAATAATGCTACATATGAGTCAAGACACTGGTGCCCCAGGCGTATCCAGTTTCATTAGATCCACAGAACACTATTCCAAGCACAAGTTACAGTCACATGAGTTTTCTATTCAGTTTCAGAAGTCGTCACAATATAAAGCAAGGCTAATATGAAACTTTCATTTCCCACAAAAATGAGGACAATTTAAGGATAATTTCCACTGAAACAACAATATGATAATCTGATAAGACCGTGGCTCTATACTGTATGCATTAGGTTTAAAATACCTGCTGGCTCTTATCCTCGTTGATATTCTATATTTGCAAAACTTGCCCTTTTCCAGTGAGATGCTTATTTTGTTCTCTTTAAGCATGACAGACGAGATATATATTAGAAATAATTGCATTCATGCATAAAACATTCAATCAGAAAGACATTCTTTGGAAGCAGAAGAATTTACTGATCTAAACATTTAAAGTTACAAATAAATTAAACATACATTAATGAGTTACAGCAAAATAAATACAAAAGATACAGATTGAATAGCTTACTTCCATTAAATACTTCTATTAAAGTGCACTGCAGTACAAAAAAACACAGCTGCAAAACATTTTCAATATTATCATAAAGGTTCACTTTTTTACTATTTCTCACTTGCTGCTTGCTGACAATCAGCGCTCCTGTTGGCCAATTGCATATTCATTCACCATCAATGAGGGCAAAAGTTGACTGACATGGGTACTCTGAAGGAGCCATCAGGCCCTTTTCACTATGGCACAAACACCACTAACTTTAGTTCTTTATATGCACACTTGCTGAAGTAAATGATCATGTACACTGCTGTAGACACCCTCAAGGAAGAAACCTCTCTACTGAATATTACTGTGGATGTAGCTTGGCATAAGACATTGCATGTTCTGGTCCACATGTTGCACATTGTGCTCTCATACTCAGAAGGATCCAACAATGCAGCAAACCAGATTGGCCTTCATCTGCCCCTCTCCAAGGATGGACGAGCCAATATATAAACTCAAGTCATCTGGATTCATAGTCAGGGTTCTGTCATTCTTCACCATAAAACTGGGTAGGTTCACTTGTTCTGGGTATTATGCAGCAGCAAAAGCTGTACATTTTGCAGTACCAAAAAAAGAATGACTGTTGGACTTGGTGAACAGGTCTTATACAAAAATCTCATAAGTGATACATCAACAGGTATTCAAAAACATAATATTGACATACTTATAAGGATGGAATAAACAAACAGTACACCAATGTCCTCCGAATATAGTCTGACAAACTGAAGAATGTTGTCTTTTCCAGATAAGCCATTCTTTTGCTTTGTTGGGTGCGGCAAGGATGTGTGTATTCAAAAGGCTTTTGAAATGAATTCCTAATGTAAGCTTTTGTAGTTTAAAAGTGAGGCCTTATCCATACTAAAGGAATTCTAAGCTAATATGTAAGGTCACAAGGACAACATATGCATCCTAAAACGTGTATTGATTTCTTGTTTTCACTGTTATTGCCATAGACACTGAATTGCATAGACAAAAACATGCACAAAACATAATAATTAATCTACACATAAGAGTAGCAGTAGGATAGCTTTCTATAACCTGTGCTTTGGATTCCAGCTCTGCTTGCAGATTTCTCTTCTCCCACTCTAGATGGTGTACTCGCTTTTGCAGTTGAAGAAGTTCAGATTCAGTAGTAGTCTTTATGAAATCTAATTCCTGTACAGACTAGGAACATGAAACAAAATAATTAGCACAGCAAGTCACTTTTCTCATTTACTTCTAGTTAAAATAATAGACAACTACAAGCTAAAAATTTGTTTGGATCTACATGTATAAAACATTGTTTTATAACTAGGCTGTGGTCTGTCACAGAAAATGTTAATACTGACCTCTCTATAGTGCTAAATATCACTCTACTAAATGATCATGGTGCCTAAGGGGCAGCATAACAAACTATATGACATCTATGATCCAGAAGAAACTTTAGAAGCAGCATTATGTAGCAATTTGGCACCAGTGCAACCAGCCTATCAGTAATATGTAATTCAGGCAAGGAAATGGTGGCTTTTCAAACACAGTGTCAAATTAAGTGAACTTTGGGGGGTTTCAAACCATGAACCCCCCTATCCCAATACATTGTTTTTACCTATGCATAAATCCACATTCTTTTCAAGTCATCTTTCAGATTTAACACAATTCAAAATGCAACCAATATAATCCACTTATGTCTACATAAAATATGTGACTGCAATAAATATCGCCTAGTAAAGTATTCAAACCTGCTTTACTCAAATGCACACTATTCCTGCAAAGCCAGATTAATTATTGTTTAAACTGATGACAAGTAAAAAGTCATTCTCATCCACAGACAGCCCCCCATAAATCAGCAATCATAATCCCATTGTTGAATGTGCACACTTCAGATGTCCGACTGTGGTAAAAAAAATAATTATGTTCAAAATAATGTATTTCATGGTTTTTTTTGCAAATAGTAGCCCAAATATTTAAACTTAACTCACATAAATATACACTAGTCTTACAAAGACAAACTCCTTAAACGGATCAAATGCAAGGTCGTCAATTACTTAAGTTACTTTCATTCACAGACAACTATCCACACCCACCAAGTAGTTATAGCAACTCTGCCATGTACACCTTAGGTGGCTGCGATAAAAACACCTCTGAGCCTCTTAGGCAAAAATCAAGACAAAGACAAAAAATAAGTCAAAGGACCAGATTTTAAATACTGCTGTTATATATACTTAGAAAGTTAATAGAATAAAAGTGCTTGCATTAGCACATATTTTCTGAACCTAAAACTAAAGTATTTGCCATTCTTTTGTGACTATAATCCTCACTGACATGTTAGAAAACCATAAATTATGTAAGGAACACATCAAAATGAAACAAGATGGGTAAATTAGTTTCACCCACAAACAGCCCCCACCCAGCAGTTATAGCCACTTTGTTGTGTACATCTCATCTGCCTGAAATAAAGTATACTGCAGACCCAGAATCAGGGTAAAGACACAAAATAACGAGGGACAAAGTTCCCAAATAATGGACAGCTTTTAAATATTGCTCTTATATCATTAGACAGTTGTTACAATAACATTTCTACATTGGTATATGGTTTCTGAAAGATATGAAATCTGAAACTCAAATGTTTGTCATTACTTAAGGACAACAGTGATCACTGATGTGAGAAAACCAGAAATTTTATAAGGAACAGATCAACATAAGGCACAGTCAAGGATATTTTGTGAAATTAGAGATGGTTTTAACTTGTTTCACAAAAACAGTACCCAAAGCTTATTTCATACAAATTCATATTAGCCCTCTAAAGCCAGACTATAAGATGGACAAATAAAAACCTCAAGTTGCTTTCATCTGCAGCCATCCCCTGCCTCCATAATCCTGAATTATATGCCAGAAAACTATACATTTTAGGAGGAACAGAACAAAATATGAGGAAAAGAAGAGTACACACTGCAAAACTGATGCAATTTCAACTTGGTTTCACACAAACAGCACCCAGAAACTAAATATTCCAAATTATTTCATACAAATCCAATTAGTCCTGTAAAGTCAGATTGTTTTTTAAGATAGGAAAAAAAACATGAGGGTAAGCTGAAGATCAAAATTAATTAGGCAAAGACATTCTATATAATCAAGGACAGTCTCAAATTTGTTTCACACAAGGAGTGGCCAGAGTATAAATATTCCAAATTTTACACAAATACAGACTATCATTTAATGCCAGGCTTTAAACTATGTAAATGAAGAGAGCAGGTTGCTTTCATCGAGAGAAGGGGTAGCTCCCCAATGTGGTTGCCTGCAAGCTTATTAAAATAGTAAATATTCCAGTTTATTTCACAGAAACATAGACTTTAAATTCTGCAAATGAAGAGGGCAAGCTGGTTTCATCAACTAACCACCTCCTATCTGGCTGACTGCCAGCAAATTAAAAGAAAAAAAGCTTACTTTGCATTACCATAAAGGCACAACCTACTGTTGCATTTTATACCAGCAATCTAGAACAGCAACTATTAACATGGACTATTTAAACATTCATGGTTTTCTATATGTAGCCATCTCAATGAATCATGGGAAGGCAACAAATAAAAAACAGTAGCACTCTAGATAGGGTCAAAGTCTTTGGATATTTATTCTTTTAAGAAAAGAAACACTTATTTGCATAAATGATATATTAACATCTATCTCTGTGTGCACAGATGACAGGCAATGCAAGTACAGAAAGGCAAATACTCAGGGTGTCTGTTTACTGCCTATTTAAAAAAATAAACAAGATGAATAGCTTGTTATGTCCAGCACATACATTAACAAAATGAGTTACCAGTACCAAACATTAAAAAAATAAAATAAAATAAAATGGTCTTCTTGACTGGCCATTCCCACCCCTCCAATGCTGTGGGCCCCAGGGCAACTGCCAAAATCTCTCCATATTGTAATCCACCACTGTTCAAATGCAGTCATCTCTAAGAGTAACACAGAATGTGGCACTTGCACATTACAGTTCAGTGGTACTTCTAGCCAAATGTGCATTTTTCAGGGAAACGGTAAATTGCCAGGGATGTGAACTTTCTCACAATCTTCGATACCAGCTTGGTGAATATGGGCATCCTGAGGAAATGCAGAAATTGCCCCATGTTTAAGGACAACCAATTAATTATCTAACAAACTGATATGGTACGCGAGAGATGTATTTACACAATGTCACTGGAGGCAAAGCTCTCACATAAAGTACTCCTAATGTCAGTAAGGGTGTCAGTAGTACAAACACTGCACCCATCACACACAATTCAAAGCAGACATATAGACCACAAATGCTGAGGCACATAAATGTAACCTTCCTAAACCCCATAGACCTCCTAAATGAAGTAGACATAACAATATACCCTTAGCAGCCCCAAATGCACTCTTTCAAAACAACACCCACATCAACGCATGCAGCCACATCTTGTGAAGCCTCTACTTCTAAACCCATAAAGCAACCCACCACACAATCCAACATCCTGGGCATTGGAGACTCCATTGTCAGATGCACTGATGTCCCTCTCATCAAGCTGAGTAAGGAGATAGTCATGGTCAGTTACTTATTAGGGGCTAGGATCCACTACATTATGAACACACTAAGGTCACTGGACCACAAGTAACAGTATGACTCAGTCATAGTCCATGTGGGTGTAAAATGACCTGAGATGTACCTCCCTAGACTATATGAAGAGAGACATCATGGAACTCTTGGAATGTGTCCCCCAGGCTAGTATGAGCCTAGCACTGAGCATTTACTTTCTCCAAGGATGATGCCACAATATGAACAAAAGATGATGGATTTCAATAATTGGCTTAGTTTCTGGTGTCATTCAAAAGGAGTGAAATATTTATCAGCATGGAAGTAAATAGTCAACAGACTAGTCAGCTTTCCAAGGATGGTATGCACCTCTTCCCTCTTGGCTTTTGAAAATTATTTAAAGCACTTTTTCATAGTGCCTTTTTTTATGCAATGCCAAACTGAAAATGCTTCTGATATAACAAATCAAAACCAAGAAAATCGAAAGGTATTACTGCTCAATGCTAGGAATCTAAACAAAAAAATTCACTCCCTAGAAACTCACTTCACCCAACAGAATGCTGACATCTGTGTGGTTACTGAGACATGGTTTAAATCTGTGAAGAGCAAATGGACAGTGCAAGGTTATAATGCCTTCCACACATTTAGACTAGGTACTACACAGACAGGGACTCGATTTACATAAAAAATAAATATACTTCAAAGATGGTCAAACAGGACAAACACCTGAGCTTCACCATGTAATTATCACCATAGGCAAAACCCAATACCACTTCCTTGAAAGCTATAGGTCCCCCATTATGGCCCAGGAGGCCTAAACCATGTATTTAAACTTACTGGAAGCACTCACCCATCCATCCCAGTACCGTATTCATGGGTGAGCTTTATTATCCCAATATTAACTGGGAATCCTATACAACACAAAACATACAGGCACAGAGACTCCTGGATTTTGTAAACACAAACTCCCTGGACCAAACTGTCAACACACCAACTAGGGGGGAAACCATACTGTATCTGGTCCTCACTTATATGGAAGAGTGCTGCACATCTCCTAGTGTAATGTCTTCCCTGGTGAGGTCAGATCACAAAATGGTCTCCTTTGAACTAAAAATAAAACCTGGACCCCAAGCTAACCCTGGAATATTCACCATCTACTCTAAGGATAACTTCCTGCTATTAAGTGAAAACCTGGCAAAATTTTAAGACCACATAAAACCTGAGAACACTATTGCCTATGCAGAACGGTTCACAGAAACCTATAAAAGCATGTTAATAACTGCAGAGAGGCAGCTGTACCCACCAGGAAGAAGTACAGTACTAATTCAAAAACAAGCCACCCTGGCAGAATCGCAAAATCAATAGGCTTTATAACAGAAGGAAGATCATCATGGCAAAAATTAGGAGGTGCAGCACTCAGAAGGAAAAAAAAGTACTCTCAAACAAAACAAACTCCAAGGACAGTCTACCAAAGACTCCCAGGCCAAGGACAAGCACAAAGCATTATTTAGCTATGTCTGCAACCTCAAAGGCAATACACAATAGTGTGCAGAGCTCAGTCAACATGGAACCACCTATATAGAGCCAGAGCCAGAACCAGAATATACAGCACACCTACTGGCCAACAAATGCAGCTCCAATTTTACCTCTCACTCTCACTCAACCTTCCCTCAGGAAATACCATCAAATATAACTCTCCCTACTATCACTAGTGAACAGGTCCTTAAGGCCAAGACCACAGCATCAAGGAGCCCATACAATATTCCAGGATGCCATAGAAATAGCATGAAACATGACCTATCAGGGCCTCTGGAATCGCTATTTAACAGTAGTCTCCAAACAGGCTTTGTGCTGCAAGAATGGAGAACAGCAACAGTCATCCCTCTGAACAAAGGTGGGTCATCTACAGACCCATAAGTCTCACTAGTCTCATATGCAAAGCCATGTAAAGAATTATCATGGAAATGATCAATAATGATATAGTAACTCTCCAGACACTGAACCCAACTCAATTTGTTTTCGCTAAAGGCAGGTCATGCCTACTCAACTTGGTGGATTTCTTTGAGGTGGTCACCAAAGCAATGAATGAGGGCAAAATGGTCACACTGCCTACCTTGACCCAGTCAAGGAATATAACACAATACCCCACTTGGGCACTGTTGACAAACTCAAGAGGTTAGGTACAAACCTTTATGTCACCCAGGGGATAGCCAACTGGCTGACAGACAGGACTCGGGCAGTAAGAAATGGGGGAGTCCATCTCTACAGAGAAGCCAGTGACAAGTGGAGTCCCTCGGGGACTGGTCCTGGGACTGCTCTTTGTTGGCATTTACTTTTCTGAAGTCAAGGCCAATGTCAATGGCCTCTAGCTGACTAAATTTGCAGATGACTGCAAATTAGGAATGATCACAGATTCCCACACCACAGAAATGTTCTCCAGGAAGAGCTGACACAGACAAGCAGCCAGTGTCTGAGCCATGGACTGAAACTAAATGCCAAGAAATGCATATTAGTATCCACCAGGAAGGCATCCACCGCTGGTAACCATCATACTGACAACACACCCCTTAGAGTTGACCCAGTAGTAAAGGACATAGGACACACACAGACAGTAATCTAGGCTTTGACCATCATTTATCTACAGTAGTGAGGGAACTCATTCTATGTTGTGCAAATTATAAACAAAGATATAGCATCTAGGTCCAAGGAAGTCATTGTTCCACAGTATTAGTCATTCATCAGACCCATCATTGAGTATAATGCTCCCTTTGGTATGTACCTAACCAGGCATATACAACATATGGAGAGAACCCAGAGAAGTTCCTCACTACAAGAATACATGGCATAAGTAACCTGTCCTGTGCAGACCACCTCAAAGCCCTGTGTATTCTGTCTCCTACAAGTGGTTGAGGGGAGATCTATGCCTGGCATACATGGTATTGTCAGACTCCTCTCTTATGGACCTCCTGTAGATCCACAAAAAAAGCAGCATCAGAATAAACCATTCTAAAGACTTAAACCTTGCCTATGATATAAAATAGGACCTACTGGAGAGACAGGTATGTATCCCAGAGACTACCTCATCTCTGGAACAGGTTACCCATCCATGTGAATCAGAGTTCCTCCCGAACTCAATTCAAGTGCAACTTGGAAATTTGGATGAGGAACAGGAAATTCATCCCCAGTTTAGCACTTATGTCTCTAATGGACAAAGGCAGCTTGTAAATGGTTCATCTCCCAGGCCCCTGCTTGTAAATGTTTCATCTCCCAAGTCCCTGCTTACACTTATCAAGGGTACCAGAACTTGTCACAGATTTGGGATGCATGGCTAGTAATCGCCTATGAATTTAGTGACAAAAGGCAGGCAGGATGCTTTACATAGGACCCAGTATTATCCTGCTGTGAGGTTGCTAATCAGCAAAATATTTTCTATTTATTCCTAGTACTATGTAAACCACCTGTCTTAGATGTCGTTACTCTGTTTGTCTAGTATAGTGGAAAAAAGGTTGAATGATCACTGTTGCAGTATCCTTAGATATATGGGGTTATATCCTGCCAAGGGCAAAAGAGCTGGCCAGCTTCTAAAGCTTCAGGGCACCTTCCATCTGCTCAAACTGTCTGACAGCTTGAGCCGAGTTGACTAAAAGACAAGTTTCATTTTTATCTTTTCTCTGTTATAAATTATTAAAATTGTTAATTACGCTTAGCCTTCCCTCCATCTCAACTGACAAAGCACTTAGCCTAGCATTTGACCCTGGCCATAGGCTTGTCTCATTCCATGTATGGTGTTTTTCCTCCTTTTTAACATTACATCTGATGCTCTGCTTTACATAAATTGCTACTCTAGCCCATCTCTCCCTTCTCTTTCATTCCTGAGTAACCTATGCATAAGCACCCTCAATGTCCCATTAATTCCTGTCACCGTGTTTTTGTGGCACCAGCTTTGACGCACTGTTTAAAACTTGCATTTCTCTTTTAGAAAAGATGAAAAAACTGTCCTAAGCTAAGTTAAAAGTAATTTGTTTTATAAAATATGAAAGCTTTGTACAGACGGTGTTTTTTGCTTCCAATACATTTTGTAGTACACTTAATACACAGAGCGTATACAGCTGTACAAGAATCTGCAGTTGTATGATTTGTTATTGTTTAACTGAGATTCAGCAAGCTTTGGAAAGTGAAACTGGTCTTTGTATGCATTTGCACAGCAAATTTTCTGTCTAAAGCCATTCTACATTATTTGGACCATTTCTCTAGAATCTGTGACTCTTCAAATGGGAAGCTTACATTTAAACCTTAAACAAACAGGAAAGTACAGTTGTCCAAGTCCTACTTACCTGTAACAGTAGATGTTCAAATTCCTCATTAAGTGGCATTTTGGGTTACCTACCAAAGTAGCCTAGTACAGGGCCAGCTTTCAAAACCTCAGACTCTCCACCTTCTCTCTTCCTGTTGCAACTGACTGGCTCAGCATATTCTGAGGGAAGGCTTCATCTGAAGCAAGGAGTGAGTGTTCAGGCTTTTGCACTTCTACAAAAAAAGTGGGTAAAGTACCCAAAGCCATAATTATTTAGCAAGAGTAAATCTGCAGCCAACCACACTACCATATAAAAATCAAATCCAACAACAAAAACTGAACAGGTTGAAACCCACTTCAGCTAGGTACAATCTGGGGAATGGTGGGTGCTGTGTCAATTTTAAACATTACTGTTGAAGGTAACAAAGACTTAACACAACTGTACTATGTTTTTTCATTCCCACTGCCTCAGATGCAACCAAACTGGGAGGTAGAAGGATAAGGATTCAGTAGCCACTAGAAATGGTCTTAGCAAAGCCTGTTCTGGACCTCAAAAAGAAATCTAGTTTGTAGTGCTTTATGAAAGTAGGAAGAGAGAGACCATTGTTGTCCCTCTAGAATACTCCACCCATTTCCAACATACCTTTGACGATGACAAGGCCCTAGTCGAGCAAGCTTTAATCTCACCTGCAAGAGATTTACTACAGTGGGAGTAACAGAAAACAGCAGCAAAGGACAACCATCATGCAATAGTTTGCTCAGAGAAAGGCTGACCTTTTTTAGCCCCCATATAGGAGACCAACAGATATTCAGTGTTTACAAAAGGCTTTGTTTTGTCAAGGTAGTATCTGAGCTGCTCATGTCCATCAAAGGTAAGTAGAATTTTTTTCTAATTTTTTTTATGAGGATAGAACACTGGGAGACTGATTCGTTTATTCAACATAAATTCAGAAACAACTTTAGGCATAAATGATGGATTAGTGTACAACATAACCTTATCTGTGTGAAAAAATCTGATAGGACTGACCAACCAATGTTCTTGCAGCTCAGAGACTCACTTTGCAGATGCCAGAGCAATGAGAAAATTATACAATATCTGGAAAGTGTTTTGTCTGGCAAGGGAACTTTTATCCATAGACTACTTCTGCACCTAAAGGGGTTAGTTCACCATACCTGCACCAGGTACTAGAACAGCTCCAGCGGATGTGTCTAAACTCCATTCCATAGTGGATGGCAAAGCTGAACTACAGGGAGAAGGGGTAAATGTTAAGTTCCCAATGGACCAAAGCACTGGCTCCAACAGAATCTCTCACAGTAGGTGGAGACATTTTTATTTAGTTTTAGGTACAACTGGATTTGTTGAGGGTTACCAGAGTTAGGCTCCATCAAGCCATCAAGTCAGGGGAAGAGAACACTATCCAGAATAATAAACTGGAAGTGCTGGATAATGTATCACAATAAGCATTTAAATTTTCAAGTAGCATGTTCCTATGCAACTAAATTCTGCCAAACTGGCATACTTCTAAGATGGCTGCACACTGACCAACACCAGCTCTCCCAGTGTAAAAACAAACTGAGAAACAACAGACAGCGATATTGCCAGCTTAACTAAAATTCATTTACTGGGTAATATGTACACTGCCTGGATGCCAGCAAAGAAGAAACTAAAGCATCTGAAAGAAAATCAACTAGAAAAGGTGAAGCCATAACACTGACTGGGAAGAATTCTGCAGTTTGTCAGCAAACAGCAGCTCAAGTTTCAGCTTTGGTATGGCTTCCAGTAATCTAGAGAAAAAAATAAGTCAAATATGTTCAGAGCTGATTAAAATTATTGAAACAATGAAGGAATACATCAACTCAAATAATTGGAAAAATGGAAGAAGCTTTAAACAGGTATTCAGATGAGCTGATAAAACTGCAATTAGAGGTCAAAATGAAAAAAGGCTGGCAGAGTATGAGACAGCTCAAGAAGAGATGCTTTAAGAAATGGTAGAATTAGAGGAGAGCAAGTAGGGAAAATCTGACATTTTTTGCTGTACCAGAGCAACTAGAAGGAACAGACTATATTAATTTTATGAAGAAATAGAAAAGTAACTGGACTAGTATTCCACAGCAGGACCTATTGAAAGAGCTCATTGTGGGCATGCTCCAAACCTGGCCATGAGAAAGCAGCCAAAACATGTATCAACTAAGATGTAAACCTGCCAGCATAAGGAGTTGATCCTGACAAAATTGTGGCAAACAGGCAAAGTATTAAAAGTTAGAGACAGCAGAGTGTTTGTGGAAAATAATTACTCACTGTACACCAGGCAGGAGAGAAACAAATTTATTCCAGTAATTCGGGAATGCTGAGACAGGTGTGACATTCAAGCTGCTATATCCAGCTGTCTTCAGAATATTTTGTTTTTGAAGAACCAGTCATTTTTTGATGTAGAACAGGCTAAGGAAGAAATGCAACAGTTTCTCCAACAAAAAGTAAGCCATCAGTCAGAAGGGGACTATGCTTCTCATTCTTCTGATTATAAAACACATGGACAGACTTCGCCTGCAAAACCTTTTTCCACTGTTCTATAGCAAAATGGTTGACAGAGGAAAAAAGTACAGAAGTTGACCAGAAGAACTGAAAGTACCTTGGAACTGAACTGAAATCTGAAGTTGGGAAATGGAGATGAACAGAAAGACCACCAGCAACACAGAAACTAGTGAACAGACATGAGACAGCAAAGCTTCAATCACATTTGTGAAATAAGGCTGTACAAGAAAAAGTGGAAATAGTAGACTTTTGTTGACTTTCGTAATCCTGTGCAGAACTGAAAATCGTTTGCCTCACTTTGTGTTATTAATGTTTGGAAGGATTGTGAGGGAAGGGGAAAAAGAAAGGTAACAGTAAATAAAAATGTCTGTTCTTAACACTTTCTCTGAAACATTTCATGATATAAATTGCATATTTTATACCAAAATATTGTTAGTTGTTCTTATATGTGATAACATTACTAAAATAAACAAATGCCTTTTTTTCGGTAATAAGACATGTAGGTATTGCAGTGCAAAAAGAAAAGAAAAACTAGACAAAACATGTTCAAGTTAAAAGGTTGCAATCTTGGGTTGCTGAGGTTTGGGATGGGGTGTAAAGTACACAGATCATAATATACGTAGAGCTGATAATGTTTTCTCTTACTTTTGCATAGATGAATGTCTGGATTAAGACCCTTAGCTTAATCTAATAAGTTTTGTGTGTAAATAAGAAAATATGAGAACATAAAATATAATGAAAAATTTTCCTTTAGAATTAAATGTTTTAACTTGCCTTTCAGGCTGCAGCAGAGGACTACATTTTTCTTTTCTCTCTAATGTTTCCATGGAGGGAAGCTGATAATAGTGAAATAGAACACTGGTTCTTCAAGGCTAAAAGTTAAAATTTTCTGAAAGCATCCAAGTTGTTTTCACATTGGGGGGATTAAAAAACAGGCAAACACCAATTACTGTAGGCAGAAGCACAGGCAACAAAATGCATCTTAGAATGGATAACCTCAATTTCACATTACTTAGGGCATGTGTTAGCATCTGTTTGGTTGAAATGTTCCTATTAGGAGGGTTAAACGTCATCATTTGAAGATGTACATAATTATGTGTATTTGTATTAAGTTAACAGTTTCTGGGGGTATTTTTTCTGTTTTACAGGTTTTTATTAAAATAAAACATTTTGTAAAATGTGATATAGGTTCCAAAGTTAAGAAAAAACACTGTATAAAGGATTAATCTGCCAAACATTAATGGGTGCATGCATCACAAAAGCTGCAAATACACATTTAAAAAGCTGCCATATGTAACAAATGGGAATAATGACTTCTTTCCATAATGACAACACTTTCCATATTATTTTGGAATGTGAATGGTCTCAGAGGTACAGAAAAAAGGAAAGAATACTTAATTATCTTATGAAATGCAAAGAGCAAACAGCAATGCTATGGGGGCATATTTGGAAAGAACTGAGCATGTAAAATTGATAATGAAATGATTTCAGGATGGATACTGTGTAGCATATCAGGGACAAAGGAAAAGAGGAGTACTTATATTATTACAGGAACTCTATTAGTGATAAAATATGAAAGATAATATGGCAGATTTGTGATAGTAAGGTTATACTGGCAAGGGATGAGGATTATGCCGGCATGAATTTATATTCCACCTAAAACTGCTATTATGGAGCTTAAACAAATTTTGGAAGTAATAATCAGCTTTCAGCAGGGAATATTACTTACAGGTGGGGACTGGAATTTGATTTGAAACAATGAAGATGTATCTGGGGGACCTAGAAGTGAAAATATATCAAAAGAGCAAGATAGGGTTGATTTCTAAAGAAATTTATGAAAATATTTGGTGTGAAAGAAATTCAGTAGAAGGAATGCTGTCAAAATTTATTTACCAAGTTACAATAGCTGGGCTAGACTGGACAGAAATTATTTTTCACCAGAATGCCTGTATTTAATTGAGAACTCTGACACATATCAAATGATTATTTCAGATCATTTGCCAATAATTACCAAGAAAACATGCACAATAATGAATTAACAATGACTGGTACTTCCCATCTACCTGTTAAAAAGAGGGGAATTAAAGGGAAGTGGAAATTATCTGGGAGTTATTAGGGAGGATAGAGAGTAGAAGTTATTGCTAGTGAGTGAGATAAAATGAAAGTGGAGTTTAAAAATTGGGTAGAAATAAAAAAAAAAAGATTTGGTTAAGTAATAATAAGAATTATTTAGAGATGATGACCAAGGTTAAAGTACAACAAGAAGAGGTGCAATTGCAGAGTGTTAAAGAAAAATAAGGGAGTACCTGGATAATATACATGAGTTCAGAAAGATTACTGTTAAGCAACTGTTTTTTGACAACTCCAGAGCAATTATTTGGCACAATGACTTAGGCAACAGACAGTAGAAAGTGTTGTTGACAAATTTTGAGACTATATCAAGAAATAAATAACCAAAGTTTCTGTAGAGGTATTGGATATATTTTGGAAATTTTATGAACATTTTATAAAGCAGATAAGTGGAGAAATCAAGAACAGGCACAAATGGAAATATTTATGGAAGACTTAAATATGCCAAGGTTAAAGTTAGATGAAGAACAGGCACAAATGGAAATATTTATGGAAGACTTAAATATGCCAAGGTTAGAGTTAGATGAGGCTCAAAAACTATCAGTTAATATAAGAGGAGATCAGATAAAAATGGCGATGTATAACCAATCTTCAGGAAAGTCTCCAGGAATAGAAGTTATTCTGTTGGAGGTTTGGAAGCTACGAGGGAAGAAAGTGATGAAGATCTGGAATGTTTTGCTCAACAGCATTTTAAAAAGAGGGGAGACACCAACATCCTGGAAAAAAGCTGTGGTGGTGTCAATGCCTAAGACAGTAAAGACTCATCTGATCCTGGTACATATAGGCCCATTTCAATTTTAAAGCATGATTATAAATTGTTTATGTCTATAATGGCCAAATGAATGACAAAAGTAATATCAAAACTGATAGTTCTGGACCAATGGGATTTTGTAGAGGGGAGGCAAACATTTGACAACATTAATAGAACAATGATGATTCAGAATGAAGAGGAATGTAAGAAAATACCACTGTTATTGGTGGGACTTGATGAGGAAAAAGCATTTGATAAAATAAGATGGGATTTGATGAGTAGGGCGATGGAAGCAGTTGCATTTCCTGATACAATAATAAGGATAATTAAAAGGCTACATATGGAATTTGAATCAAAAATCAAAGTGGAAGGGCTCCTCTCTGATAAGTTCTGTTTGAACAAAGGACCCAAGCAGGGGATGTCCTCTCTCCCCTTTATCTGCATTATATTTAGAACAATTGGCAAAGAAAATAAGGGACTCAGAAATTCAAGGAAATAATTGCTATGGTATTCAAGAAAAGTTGGCCTTATTTGTAGATAACATTTTGTCCCAGATGGAACCAGAAAAGGACATCAGTGTTACTGAACACTCTGAGACCGTTCTTTTTTATGATATAAAATTAATGAAGATAAAACAAAATTAATGAAGATAAAACAAAGACTATAGCTATAAACTATGTGCCCACACATGAATTGAGTCAACAATACCCATACTTTCGGGGAATGTGATAAAATGAAGTATTTGGGAGCAAGGATTAAAAGGGATCCTGTTATGGCAACTAAGGATATGTGGAAGAGAGCAAACAAGAGATACAAAAACTGAGAAATTGGAAACTTGTGCTTATGGATAGCAATATTCAAGCAATAAAAATGTTTTAGTCCCTTTCATTTTATTCACAGTTCATGCACATTTTTAGAAACCAGAGAAGTTGTGGATAGTAATTAATAAAGAGTTGAAGGAATTTATTTGGCAGGGGAAGAGGGAAGGATTCAAGTGGGATAAGTTGATCCTCCCAGTAGAAAAAGAGGTTTAGGATTACCTGCTTTGACGGGATATTTTAGAGCTACACGGTTAAGGCATTTATACATAACTCAAGCAGAAATCTACAACTCAGTGTAGAAAGGGATGATGATAAAGTGGGGGGAATTCAAGAAATAAAGAAAGAATGGGGTTTTGGCTGTAGACCCTTAACAAGAACAACAGTCATGCAGATTATTATATTTATAAAGTAGCAGAAAATATACTAAGAATTAAGCTAACACAGGAATGGAGAAAAGATAGACTGCTGATATGGATGACTGCAGTTAGGGTTACATAGAACAGATGAGAGAGAACTGGAATTCACTGCAGGAAGCTGGAAAAGGAAACAAGGTACTAGGAATAAATAGGGAGGAAAAGGTAATAGAATGTGAAGAGGCCAAGGTGACATTTGGACTGCAGTCTAGTGATTGTCTTCTTGACTAGGATTGATATCAGAGTGAATCAAAGAGAAAGGGATAGTAGAATCCTAAAGGAAAGTCCTGCACTGGTTGAATCTACAACAGAAGATGTTGGTAAAGTGAGATAATCAATAGGGCATATAAAATATTGCAAGCAAACTACAGGAATCTGTCAGAAGAGGTCATGAAAGCTAGGGAATAGATATTAGGTACTGCATGTATTTCATAGAGAAATAAATGGGAGGACATATGCATGATTCTAAAATATGCAACAAAATTTAGAAGATTTAGGATTTTTGCCTTGAAGTGTTTGCATAGATACTTCTATACCCCAAGCAGACTCCAAAGAATTTTTCATCAGGTAGATGGGCAAAAGTTGGAGGTGTACTAAGGAAGAAACAGGTACCTGGGAACATTTAACCTTAGAGTGTAATGAGTTGGCAGACTTAAAATCCCTACAGTGTAATCTTTCAGAAATAATGGGCAAGCAAATGAGTGTAACTAAGGAAATTATTTTTTGAGCTGGGATATAGGGATCTGAATTGCCTAAACACAGTAAGGCCTTGTTCATTTTAATTCTGGTGGTTGCCAAAAAAGCAATTATGAAAAAATGGAAATCAAAACCTAAACTAACTATACTTGAAATAGTAAATATTCTACGAGATATAAAAGTATGGGCAGTAGGCTCTTTAGAAAGGGCAGCAGTAAATTACACAGAAAATTGTAGGAACAATAAATGCAGAAAAATATTTTGGAGGAGGCAAGAATTGAACAATTTATGTAATGTTGCTTTGATTAAATGATAAATAACAATACAATGCAAGTTTGCCTATGTCACAAGTGATAATTCAGTAAAGATTTTTAAAAATATTCAGTCAAATGGTGCTATTACCAGAAGAAACAGTTTGAAAAGTATTTAGAATTATTTTACAACAGAAGTTAAAGAATTTCCAGTACACACCAAAGCAACTGATGTACTAAACCAGTGTTAAAAGTTAGCTGGACATACTTTACCCATGTTAAACTGCATAAAGCAACATTTAATAGCAATGTAAACTATATTTTCTTGTAAAAATAAAATAACCACAAAAAAGCATTAACTGAGACTCAAAGAAAAAAATCTCACTTAAATTTAGAGTAAAAGTCTTTGTCTGCTTTCATCTTATCACACCAAACTTCTTCAGAAACCATCACTAATAAAACTCAATTTATGTAAAATTTAAAATCACATAAAAATCAATTAAAACTTTTAAAGCCATATACACCTAAGTACATAGGACAAAAATCTCTTATAATTAATGCAATCACCAGAATGTTTAAATAAAGCATTATTAAAATATCTTGTCTTAATAGAATACAAGCACTCCAATTCTTTTATGCAAAGTCCTAGTGGACATGCCAGCATAAAATCCTGATACCCTGAATATATGCTAATATATACATTTCCTTGAGATTGACATCTAAAATGATAATTGGCACCAAAAAGGTTGGTCCAAATGTTCAAAACTAATGCATGATCCTTCAAAATAAATCTACATACATCATACTCACACATTTATATTTTCTTATCAAAGAGTAAAATCTTCACAATACCTTCAAATAACAGAAACACTTTCAGCGTCAACAACACAGTAAACAAAAAGTATGTTGGATCCACCAATAAGTGCCCCTCACCACAAGAGAAGGATTTTTTAATCGTTTAGCAGCTTTTATATCGCCTTTGCGAATACCTTCAAATAACTTTTACAGTAAAAGCATGATCCATTGTTAGAAACACAGAACAGAGTCATACATATAGTAAATACTGTATAAATACTGTAAAAATCCAGGTGCTGCAATATCTTCCTGTCAAAAGATGAAAATAAAGCAGACTAACAACAGTAAATCCAGAAGCAAACAATTTGTAGTTTTGACTGCAGAAGACAAACCCTAGTGTCTAACATAAAACTGCACTTCTGAGAGAAATACAGAAGGTTTAATCAAAAATAGTAAAAATGGGCATTTGTCAATGACAGAAAAACACTGCTACAAGCAGAAATTACCACATGAATTACTGTCAACAATGACAGAAATAAAATATATTTTTAAACATAATAATACAGAATAATGCATTTAATAAAATGAGAAAAGGGTCTCTAAATGGGGCTTATCTCAGCAGTAAGCCAAAAAAATCAGCACTGGATCCTGTGATGAGGCAGAGGACGTCAGTATTTTTCTGTCATCCAAAGAAAGAACACTCACTTCCTTTGACAGCTGAAGGCTTTCCTCTCAGGATATGCTCAGCCACTCAGCTATCACAGGAAAAAGGGGGAGGAGAGACTGATCTTTTGAAAGCTGCCTAGTACTGGGTACCTTGGCTGATTACCCAAAATTCCACAGAGACAATGAGAATGATGTACCTATATAGGCTACAGAATGTTGTCATTTCAGTAGTTAGACTATGCCTTCCACAGTGTGCACAGTGGACTTCTTGGATTATAGGTTCATAGGCTGGTACTAGGCTATCGGCCCTAGGGCCTATACAAGCCTAGCCATAACAATTCCCTGGCTATTTATTCCCACAATATTTACTTCCCTGGACCCCTGTCTAGCAGGGCGACTGGTGTGATCCCCGGGGTGAATTTCCTATCTCCCATCCAATCATTAAGGTTCCTTTTGAAGAGGGTCAAAGAGACAAAGTTTAGTACATGCGAGTTTCTTTCAACTCTGAAATGCTTTAAATGCTAGATGTAGTTAAATTGTACTAGACCTTTATCTAGAGTAGTATCAGGATCAAACAGTTAATAGCTCTTTTTTTAATACCATCTGCCTGATTAATTATATTTCCATGTTTAAATTATTTGCTGAAGATTTTATTTAACGAAGTGCACTGTTTAATTTTATCTAATTAAAGACAGTTACAACCATCTAGGAACAATGATTCAGTTTCAAAAAGCATGTGATTGGTACTCTGCTATTTTGCGGTTAATGGAAATAGAATTGCTGACTATTAACAGTTAGTATTTGACTTCTGATGAGTGACTTCTTAACCATAGCTACAAAATAAGTATATTACACCGCTGCTTATTTTAAGAGTGATCAGTAATTGTGTTCTTGGTGTGCTGAATTTGCTTAGCTGATGTTACCATGTTATACTGTAAATGCAAGAAAAAGGGCATTGGCACTAGAAAAGTTCCACTGATCTCTCATGAGAAACACTGTGTGTAGGTAAAATTATTAGTGACAAAGCCTCAATTTGCTGCTGACAAGATAGAAGTAGAAGACAACTTTTTAAAAGCAAGTGGAAGAAATATTGACCGATTCATACTGATTGATAACTCTTGAAGCAAGTGTTGAGAGAGAGAAAAAAAAAAAAAAAAAAAAAGAGGCTGAAATCACTTTCCATATGCTAGAAGGAACATAGTTTTTGCAACGGGGGGCCTGCATTCCCCATGGGGGGATTCCAACCCCCCAAACTTATATATGCATAACAGTGGAGAAAAAAAAAAAGAAAACTCCATTGTCAGTGGAAGTTTTTACTAAAATTACTCCACATGATCAGCGCTCACTCAAAGAGGTGTCAATTGACTGACACATTCTCACTTCTGGGAAACCAGTGATCTGCAATCATTCACTGCAACACTTTAGATATGGCAAAAGTCAGTCATAAAAACACAGTAATGTGCATTTGCCAAATACTCAAAAGGAGAATAGCATTTCATGTTTTATTACTGCTAAGTGGTGTGGCTACTGAGACTGTAGACCCCTTAAGTGGTTTTGTGGATTTTAAGCCTATTCCATGATAAAAACAATGTGCACTCCCCCACCCCCACACACTTCACTGTCTGCACCCCCCAATCTTGCTATCTAGACTCCTTAATACTGCACAGTAAAACAATGCAGCCACATTTTGAGTAACCATCTTTGTTCCTCTACAACACTCAGCATCTATTTTTATCTTCTCTATACTGTCTAAACATATGGTCTACCCTCTTATTCTTCTATTACTTCCTCTTCCCCTTTCAGTTTAAAGATATAATCTTCAAAGTGGACCTCTGCAACCCTTTACTAAGCATTACTATTCTCCCTTGGGCTAAGCTCGTTTACATAGATGGTCTCTCTGCCATGCTCCTATCTTTAACAGCTCCAAGCCTCCCCCGTCTTTAACAGCTCCAAGCCTCCCCTATCTTTAACAGCTCCAAGCCTCCACCCCTCTTATCCACTGCCACAGCCAGTCATTATACTACCCAATTCTCTCTGTGTGCTGACTAGTTTTGATCTTAGGTCTGCATTAATCAAGACAAAAGTGCTCTTAGTTGTCTTAAAAACACTAAACTAAAAACAAATGATTTTATTATCCTCTATCACTCCCTTGATGATCACTACAGTCTACGTTCTGAACCCCACTCAACAGAACAGTATGGTTAACTATGTCAATGCTTTTTTAAACATCCGAAAACAGCACAGCTATAGCTAAGTCTTTTTCCAGCAGGTGGCCACCACAGATTGGAAGAGTGAAGTCTGGATGCTATAAATAGTTATACAGCCATCTAGGAGCACTTGATTCTCTACTTTCCAGGTCAAAACCCAGATTCTCTACTTTCCAGGTCAAAACCCATCACACATCCAAATGCCCAAGATCATATTAAAGGATTCAATATTTAATCAACACTGGACAGTATATAGTAGTTTGTTCCATAATAATGCATTATATCATAAATTAGATTTACCCAGTGCTGTTTCAAAATTTATTTTGCCATGTCTGTGTGTAATACCTTTATAAATTTTCATATTTAATAACATTTGTAGCACTGGGTCCTTGGCTCCTCCAAGCAAAAAAATAATTTCCTCTAATACATCTATAATGCATCTATAATGCAATGTATACAATTATAAATGTTTATATCTGTCCATATAACTCAGATTTTTGATTACTCATTTTGTAAATTTCCTTTGTACCAGTTTCAAATGTCATAACTGACCCAAAGTATATGCACAAAAAAAACATTACTGCAGCACATTATAATGGGTCTGATGCATGATTTATATAAATATGTTAAACGGGCTTCATCTCTAGTAGATAGACATTCTTCTTGTTCTTATTTCAGCATGTAAATAAAAGAAAAGAGCAAGGTATGAAAATTCTAAAATCTCTGTATTGACCAACTTCCTGGAATTGCTGTGCTAACAAACATTTTGTTGTATATAACAATTCTGAAAATACATGGTTACATTTTTCTAAACTAATTGCAATTTTTATACTTTGTGCCTATTCACCAAGGTTTTTCATACAGTTATTCAATTGATCAACATCGGATTCATTTTGTGCCAAAAAATATTTTGTGGTCATCTGCATACTCTGCAATCCAGATGTTTTTGTTCCTGGGAATAGTTGCAAATCTATGTTTGATCCAACACACAGGTCTGTGGCACACCTTGATTTACTAGTTGGTATTGCTCGAGTACCATTAATAAGTTCTTTTATATAACTAATATATAATTCACTAATTAAATATGTGCAACAATTAATTTAACCAAACAGCTGTACGTGATACTAAGACAGTGTCAAAGACTTTGGCTAGGTCCAAATAAACAGCAAATCATGTTAAGCCCAAATCAAAAGTCAAAGTAATTTGATCACAGAAATTAAACAAATTAAAGTGTGACCTGCTTTTCATAAAGCCATATTGTTTGATGTCCATAACACTGGTGTTAGTGTCAGCATTATTTCAAGAACTGCACAATACAATTCTCATAGCATTTGCCAAAAATAGATTTAAGACTAATAGGCTTATAATTTTTAATATAAAAGTTTACTATCCTTCTGTAATGAATGTGAGACAGCTTCTACATCTTGGGTACTATTCCAAATAAACATTTTTTAAAGACTGGATGTAATATGGAAGTTGTTTTATAGAAATACAGCTGTTTTTTAATCTGGTCCAGTTGATCCATGCCTGCTCATTTCATCATTAATTTTATAACCAAATCTTTATTTTAGGCAAAATTCTGAAAAATTAATTTCTTTCTGCACAAATGTATTTGCAGAATTAATTAGTAAAACATTCATTAAACTAATTGAGCTTTATTTTAACATGCTCAGTTTCATTAATTTTAATTGTTCTTACAGTTGACATATTAACTGTATTTACATAATTCCAAAAATTCGTCTGAAGAATCACTTGCCAATTTATCTTCCATTTTTCTTCCATTTATCCAATGTTTTAAAGTTTGTGTAATCTTACTCGATCTTTTACTAACTACTATTAGATACTTCTTGAAAGCTTCATATACTCTCCTTTTTGTTAATTTTTAAATGTCCCTGTTCTACCATGAAGGTATTAAAGAAAGTGTTTGCCAATATTTTGCAGTTGCCAATATACTTTGACAAAGCAAATTAACCAGCTACTCTTAGTAGCTTCAAAATCTCACAAGTCATCATGTTTGTGACTTGAAGCTGTAAACAAAAGCCAAAATGAACTGCTATAAATTACAAGTTTATCCAAAGTAGAATTTCATCAGTACAATTTAATATTGCTTGAGTGGAAATTTACATTAAATAACCAGAAGCTCTAAACCCAAACTACTGACCATTTTAACAAATAAAAAATTATAATAAACTGTGCCACACAAATGCAGCCTGCAGACTTCTAATGTAGCAAATACCTCAAATCAGTAGCCCACTCATAAATTTACAAATAAATAAGTTAACATTTCACTTATTCATTTATTTATTTTCTGTTAACCAAGTAAGCAAACTTTTCCAAGGATGCTTATCAGCCATGACAAAAAACAAGATGCAAAATTACAAATACAAGAGTATATGAAATGTACTGCAATATAATAATTCACAGAAAGGAGTTCTCTAAAATGGGAACAATATGTACAACTTTTACAAAGTCACTGGCATAAGTGAATACAAGTCAAAATATTCTAAGATGAAACTAACATAATATGAACTGCAATAAAGAAAAAGATCCTTTTCATTCCCTTCTAAGATAGGAACACCAATTATTATATTAGGAACTAGTAATAACAATTCAAGCCCTTTAAATAATGTTCTCTCTTTACCATAATGAATGCAGGAGTACTTGATTTGTAAAATAGTATGCAGTACTTAAATGGGTAAGAGAGAATTACCTAACACAAGTAAAAACAGAAGTTGATGCAATATACTACCCATTACAGTTTTAAATAAAAAGAACAGCATAATAACACACTATTAATAAACTAACAATGAGATACAAAAATAAAAAGCAAAATTTATTTAAAAGGAAACATGGTAGAAAAAAGTGACCCACTGTAAATTATACAAAGGGGAAAGCACTTTTTTCATTACTCTGCTAAAGTGCAGTAGAAAAAAAATATTCTGTACTTACCATAACTTTCCATGTGAGTTGTTCATCTCGCCTTCATTCTTACTGATGGGTTCGGAGCCAATCCCTCGTCTCCAAGTTGGCCAATTGCAAATAGCTCGAGGCCAAGTCCCTATCCCATGATGCACATAGAGTTACCTTAGATCTTGTTTGCTGCGTATAATAATACCATACATCATTCTTTCACTCCCAAGAGAAGGGATAGAAGGATTGAGCAACCAGGATGGATACAGCTTCTCGGTCATCTAACAGTCTGAGAGGGAAGCAAGAATGAAGGTGAGATAAACAACTCACATGGAATGTTATGGTAAGTACAAAACCTCTTTATGTGAAGTTGTTCTATCTCGCCATTCATTCTTTGATGGTGCTTGGGACGCTACCCATCAGTAATCTCGGGTGGTTCATGGGAGTATATTTCTCCAGACCGTGGATCCAAAGGAGGCCCTGTCCCTGGAAGCCTTGCCAACTTTGTAATGAGTGATAAAAGTATGAGGTTTTGACCAAGTGGTTGCTGTGCAAATGTTATCAATAGGAAGTCTGGCAGAAAAGGCAGATGATGTAGAAAATGCTCTGGTTGAATGAGCTTTCATTTTATGCTGCAAAGGCATACTGGCAGCTGAATAAGCAAAGGTGATGCAATCAAATAACCATTTAGACAGAGTTGTTTAGCCACTGGTCTACCCTTCCTGGAGTCTGAAAATGAAACAAAAAGCTGGTCTGAGTTTCTGAAATCTTTTGTTCTATCCAAATATCTGAGCTGTCTGCGAACATCAAGTTTGTGCAGCATGTACTCTAAATTGTTTGAATGGTTGGGGAAGAAGACTGGCAAATCAATAATTTGGTTGAGATTAGTTTCAGTGCAAACTTTGAGCAAGAATGAAGGGGTTGTTCTAAGTGAGAGACTGTCAGCATGGAATATCAAATAAGGAGGCTTGATGGATAAAGCCTGAAGCTTTGACACTCTGCAGGCAGAAGTAATAGCTACTAAAAAGATGGTTTTCCATCAGACAAATTTGAGGTCACAAGAGGAAGCTAGTTCAAATGGTGGAAGAATTATGCGGGAAAGCATAACATTTAGATTCCATGGAGAACAAGGAGATTTCACAGCTGGTCTAATATGAAAGGTCCATTTGAGAAAGGCTCTGGATAATTTGTGTGACATAATATTCAGTCCCTCAAATCCAAGATGAAAATTAGAAATAGCAGCCAGTTGAACATGAACTGCTGCAGCTCCTTTGTTAAAAATCATAGTGAAAAACTCTAAAATGGAGGCCATAGGGGCTTGGTAAGGATCAATGTTGTTTTTTTAGAGGCCCATATAGAAAATTGTTTCCATTTGCCAAGATATAGCTTCCTAGTAGAAGATTTATGAGGAGATAAGAGAATTTGTTTTGTCTCAATAGAAAGGATATGGAATCTGGCTATGATGGGAATTGGAGCAGACGAGCTGTCAGCTTCAGGGACTGCAGAGAGGGATGAAGTTCCCCCAAGTGCATCAGGTCTGAAACTGGGTCCAGAATCCAAGGGTCCTCCAAAAGATGAAGTCAAAGTAAGGGGAACCAAATCAGTTTACTATCAAATGACTGAAAATCAAAATAATGAATCCCAAAAAGACTGAAAATTCAAAATACTGAATACAATTTTGAATGCAAGAGGCTTCACCCCCCACATCCCCTGCTAACTATATACACCAACTCCAAGATCGCACAACAGTGGAGAAGGGGCAAATTCCATCATTCAGCATTTTGAATTTTCAGTCTTTTTGGGATTCGGTCTTTTGATTTTCAGTCATTTGATAGTAAAACTCCAAATCTGATGAGGCCAATGAGGGGCTATTAGAATAATGGTCATCCTCAGGGTTTTTGCTTTCTGTAGAACCTTGGGTATCAACGGGATTGGTGGAAATGCATAGAGACCACCTGTAAGCCAATCGTGTATGAGTGCATCCCTTGGAGCTTCTTCCAGAGGGGTGTTCAGGGCAAAGTAGCTTCTGCATTTTGTGTTCATGTGACTAGCAGCAAGGCTGGCCCCACCTGCAGAATATCCTGTCTGCTATTTCTTTTTTGAGGGACCACTTATGTGGCAACAACATTGCTCTGCTCAGCTTGTCTGCTATCACGTTGCATTTCCCTGGGATGTGCATTGCCAACAGAAAGCGCTGGGTGTAAACAGCCTACTGCCATACTCAGAGCCTCGTGACAAAGGGGATAAGACATGGTTCCTCCTTGTTTGTTCAAATACCAAACCACCGACATGTTGTCTGTCTGAATTGCAATCATACCCAGAGGAAGAGAGTCCTGAAAAAACTGCAATGCCAAAAGTACTGCTCTCATCTCTAGGACATTGATATGCAAGTATGTATCTTGATCAGTCCATGTGCCTTGGGCTGTCTTTCCCTGAAAATGCCCCCCCCCACCCTATCAGGGAAGCGTCCATGGTCACTGTGGCCACTGGAGGTGGTAGCACAAATGGGCGCCTTATTGTGATATGAAGTGAGGTCAACCACCACTGAAGATCCTTTTTGCAAGAATTTGTGATCATTATCATGTGAGACATGGGAAGCTCTTGGTAAGACCATTGAGTAAACAACAGCCATTGAAGTATCCACATGTGCATACGAGCTAGTGGTATGGCTAGAATTGCTGCTGCCATCATGCCTAACAATTTCAGAACTTCTGATGCTGGTGCTTTGTCTTTGGATATCAGAACACTGACATGCTGAAGAAGTAGAAAGACTTTCTATTGGAAGCCTTAGTGTGGTGGTGGTGTCTAATTCTGCCCTGATAAAAACCATATGCTGCGATGGAGACAAGGCAGATTTTTGAGTTGATTGTAATGCCCAGTTGATTGCAGAGTGACAGAGTGGACTCCCTGGCCTGAATTAGTTGATGCATGGTGGTGGCAGTAAGGAGACAATTGTCTAGGTATGGTAACATCTGGAATCCTAAACGCCTCAGGTGAGCCGTGACCACTGCCATGCATTTGAACACTCTGAGGGCTGTAGTGAGACCAAAGGGCAGGGCTCGAAACTGGTAATGGTTGGCTCCCAGCCAGAAGCGCAGATGATCCCTGGATGGCCTGGCCATTTGTATGTGTTAGTACGCATCCTTGAGATCTAGCGAGCACATCCAATTGTCTTTCCCTAAGAAGGGAGGTACAGACTGAAGGGTGACCATCCGTAACTTCTCTTTCTTTACACATTTGTTCAGTCTGCTGAGGTCCAATATGGGTTTCCAGTCCCCCATCTTTTTTGGAACCAAAAAGAATCTTGAGTAAGTTCCGGATCCTGTCTGGTCTGCTGGGACTGCTTGAATGACTCTTTCTTAGCAATGTTTGGACCTCCATTGTTGTTTGTTCCCTGTAACCGACTAGATCGTCCGTGATTTTTCTTATTGGTGGAGGGGGTGTGGTGAATGGGATGAAGTATCCTCTGGAAATGATACTTTATACCCAGCTGTCTTTTATTTTGAACCAGGCATCTGGGTACAAAGACAAGTGACCCCCGAATGCCTCCAGAGCAGGACAGTCAGGCCTCCTTTCAGGAGAGCTTGTAGGGCTTCCCAGAGAAATGATCTCTGTCACCCTGGTGTTTCAGACCCCCTCTGCTGCGAGGGCAGCATCTTCCATTACTGCCCCCTCCCCTCTGCCTCTGGAGGGGGGTTCACCACGTGTGTCCTGAAAGGCTCCTTGGGCTTTTCGCAACCACATTTTTTCCTCCCCTTTGACCCTTAGGGTGGGGTCTGGTAGGAGTGAAAAAATGGAACCCGATGGCAGACAGAGTCTTTCTGTCCTGCTCACACCTGGTTAAGGCTTACTTCACTTTAGGCTCGAAAAGGGACGAGCCATCGAAGGGAGTATTCACGAAGGATTACTTGAAGGGTTCTGAGAAGGAACACAAGCGCATCCAGGAGTGTCTCTAAGATCAACTCCTGTACCCGCTGCCCTACTCATTACATCACCTGCATATGAAATGAGGCGCATGGATGAGTTTACTACAGAATTGAGGGTAGCAAGCTGGGCAGCAACTTTGTCGGTAGTTCCTGCGGCTACTGTACCCTATAGAGCATCTCCTAGCTCTTTAAGTAGATCTCTTTGTAACCTGGTAAAATGGGTTAAATATAGTTGAGTGAACAAAGAGCAAAAATTGCTGAACTAAACATGCGCTTCTCATATCTATCCATGATCCTGAAGTCTCTATTAGGAGGATGGATAGACAAAGTTTTAGACATTTCCTTTTTGGTGACTTCCGCTACCACCATGGCATCAACTGGAACACCTTTTTAGAAAGATTTGTCAAAGGGGGCAGAAATGAACTAATTAGGCCTCCTAGGGACAGTTTCCATAGTATCCAGAAACTCCCACGCCCTTCGTAAGACCAGCTGCATCAGCTCATCGAAGGGCAGAGACTCCCAAGAGGCGGAGGGCTGAGACCCAAAAGCTTTCAGGACAGCCAACTAATCCTCAGTAGGGTTTTTGGACTGCCAGTCACCCCTCTGCTTCAGGATTTCAAGTATCTCAGCGAATGAGTTATCTTCAGAGGGGGACCGTGGGGACCCTTCTGACTCATCTTAGTCAGTATCAGATGTTAGTGACTTCTGGGGGGAGTCTACATGTTTCCCCTTACAGAATCTCTTCCTGGGAACCTCATCAGTGGGAGCTTCTGGTGAGGTCTTGGAAGAGCAAGGGCCACCCAATGGGGTTTCCTGAGGCTCTGGGTCTCTACGCTTTGTCAGGATGTGTGAGGCAGAACCAGACACAGGTGCTTTAGGGGAGGAGGAAGCCAGACCTGAGGTTGAGGATGTCTTAGGAGACATGACTCTCCTCATGGCATCAAAAGCACCCCTGCTCCAATACGAGGGAACCGACGGATCTGAGGAAACTGTCAATACCCCAGCACCGGGACAGTGGGCTCCGAACCAGAGGTAGGACTGAGCTCATCCGTGCCAAAACCCAGAGAGGCAGAGTCAGAACCAACAAGTCGGTCAGACTATCCTCCCCAGACCTGACCACAGAGTATTGGCTCCTAGAGTTCTCGATCGACACCAAGGAAGTCAGAGTGAAGGAAATCGAAGACACTGGAGCAGGCATCAACTGAGAGGATTCCAGAATTAACAGGTCTGACTCCTCCAGCTCGAAGGACCAGCATGGCTGAGAGGAACAGTTTGAGCTGGTGTAAGGGTCTTTGGCTCCAAAGCCATTTGGATCAAAGCCGATAAAATTTGTGCCAAGGCCGGTGCCAGTAACAGCCTCTGCACCGCACGATCCATGTCCAGATCAGAAAGGCTGATAGAGGACAGAGATGAGTGCACCAAAGGTGGTACCAACTGTAGTAATGGACTCTTAGGAGTTTTGAATACCGGTTCCAAGACTGGGGACCGGCTCCGAAAAGAAAAGACAGTCGTTCCAATGGAAATGGAGCCAAACTCAAAAATTTTTTAGATTTCTTAGATTCAGAAGTCTTAGAAGACTGAGGACTTGCTGGATCTATCTTGGTCGCTCAAAGCTTCTTGGAAGGATGGTTTCAACAATCCTCTATTAGTTTTCTTTTCCTTTCCTGTAGGACCCTGGAGGAGAAGGAATGACATATAGCACAGCTATCTTGTAAATGCAGTGCGCCTAGACAGTACACACAATTTATATGGCTGTCTGTTACAGACATCTTTTGGCCACACTTTGGGCACTTTTTGAAGCCGACTTAGGATGCTTCTCTTGGTCAGCCATTGAAAATGGAGAGAAAAATTACTGTCACCACAAAAAATTCTAACAGTAGTTATCCACAAAAAGCCTTAATAAAATCAGGCTAAGTCACACACACAGTAATGCTAATGTAGATATTAAAGTGACAGGAAAGGGTAAATTATTGTCACCACAAACTGTCTAAAACACTCAATTTGAGTGGACTATGCAAAGAAAAGAGTAAAGCTGCTATAAGGTACAACACACACAGTCTAAAAATTCTAAAGAATATCTGTTAGACAAAATTACTGTTAACTACGAAAAACTACCACAGTAATTAATAAATTCAAGCCTTTCTAAAAAAATTTCAAGGCTAAACACACCACACAGCAAATAACTATACTATCCAACTATTTAGCAAAAAATGTGACAAAAGGTCACTGACTAAACACACACTATTAAGTAGAAAAAAGTTTTTAAACTAGGCCTAAACAAGAGGCCAACTAGGAAAATTTTTAATCAAACTGAGGGAAGGGACTAAAATGTAGAAACACACACCAAAAAGCTGTAAGAGCTTTCTAAACTATTTAAACTATCTAAATATCAATATAAGTAAGTAGACAAACAGTTTTACTGGCCTGAGCTAATGCAGAACCTCCGATCTGTTGCAGCAGCAAACTAGATCTGGGGTAACTCAAGGTGCATCATGGGATATGGACTTGGCCTCGAGCTATTTGAAGACCTCAAGCTTTGCAATTGGCCGACTCAGAGATGAGGGATTGGCTCCAAACCCATCAGTAAAGAATGAACTGCAAGATAGAACTTCACATCAATAGTTTCTACTGCTGATACCATGGCAGGGGCTCAGAAAATTATGCAGCTGACATATCACCCTACACCAAAGTGCCAAGTTGGGCTGATTATCCATTTTGAAATTCACAGTCTAGCACATTCCCACAAGGAATACATCTCATTAAAAGGAAATGTGCGCAACTCCTAAGAATTACTTAACCGAAGAGTCTTCCACTGTTCAGCTGAGCACCAGCACAGGCCCTAGCAGACCACACACAAGCACAAAACCTCTCCACGCATGAGTATGTGCACGCGCACACACATTTATACAGATATCTGCATAGTCACACACAGCACATGCACATAAACCTGATATAATTTACCCAACTCTGACACTTTTGAACAGGGAAGGCTAAATGGAATGGAGATGCACTACAGAGCACAGCTCTGTCTACGCAGGCGCCCCATACAGCAGCACAGACTAGACACACACAGGCATAGCCTCTACACAGACAGTCCGATACCAGCAAGGAATCACACACACACACAAACACATCTAGCTCCTGCAGTACCTGCACTCACTCACTCTCCATTCATATACAAGGTTACATCAGGCATGTCATCCAATACACACACACACACAGCGCCACAAATTCCCACAAGCATATTCATTACTACTAATCTAGATCAGCATTCTGCAGAGGGTAAAGCTGTCCAGCTAACCCTGTGTAGCTTTTCTCCACTAAAATGCGATGATCTAAGCAACGTCTGCTTATGCATTTTCTATACGACTCTTTAGGGTAACTTGTATTGTACAAAACTGTGGGACTTCTGAAACAGACAAGTACCTTTAATAAGCAGTGCAATGGGCTACTTATGGGCCTTGCTGGCATAGCCCTGCCCACAACTACTACATTTAAATATATGACTGAAAATCTCACTGCTCAGAATTAGAGCTTTGCTTCCAGATAACATCAGCACCTTGAATTAGACTAGTTTACCTATTGTACAAGCTGCACCACACAGCTTCTCCATACCAGGCATACTGCATATGAATCCAGCCCATGTTTCAAACTGCGTAGATACAAAATTACTGTTTGAAGGAATCAAACAAATGACAAATTAAAAAAAATGCAATTTAAAGAAACATTTTTTTTTTTGTAATTAAAAACTTACTATAAAATATAACACTATTTTTGGATCTAAGTTTTCTTTTAGTTAAACTAAAAGGCTTATAATTAGTATTTGAAACCTTTATTATACTTCAAGCAAACAGTAGACTTCAATGAAAAATACTAAGATGAGTCTAACATATGAACTGCAACACAGAAAACACAAAACTTCTTTTTCCATACACTTCTAAAACAGAAACCCTAGCAGTGAAAACTGTGATTTATAATAATGACAATGTAACTTTTTATTATAAGCAGATTAAGCTGAATGTTTGGAAAGCAGTTGAAGTTCAATACTAGTTGCTAGATTAGGGACCTCCATTTTAAACTAGTTATTAGGCATTATGCAGACTAAAAGGTAGAATATGTAGTGTCAGACATTTCAAAGAAAGACAGTTCATTAGAAAAGAAAGATAAACATGAAATGTGCAGAACATACACAGAATGTTCTTTTCTCAAGGGAAAGATACAATCTTGCCAGCTACAGAATGTTCCTTAATGGAATATTAGATTAAGCACATGTCAGACCAGGCCTCAAAAAGTACAGTTGTGTACACTTACCATAAATGTAGATGTTAGAGTGTCTTCACTATTACAGTCATCACTGTAGGGTTCTTCCTGCCGGCAGGCAGCCCTCGGTCGGCCAGAATCCCCAAGTCTGGGTCCGGTGTCGGTTGTGGACTCACCCTCCCTGACATCAGTGCGCCAGGGGTACAAAGCTCCCAGCCGACGCCATGTTCTCCAGTTTTTCTTGCCCCAGATGTCAGGTGCCCAAAAGTAAAGGCTAAAAGTAAAACAAAAATGTAACATACAACAAACCCCATACCCTGTAGCAAATACACCTCAGAAGAAGGGTGAAGCAGGGAACCACACCAATAAAAAATATAAGAGGGGACAGGAGGGTGGGTAACCCAGACTGCAACAGTGAAGACACTTGAACATCTACATTTATGGTAAGTGTACACAACTGTACTATGTTCATCGTGTTTCACTGTTGCAGTCATCACTGTAGGGTTGAATCCCAAAGCTGAGATAAAAGGTGGAGGTTGAGTAGAAGGGGCGGCTAGAAGGCCTTGCAAGACTGCAGAAGCAAAGCCTTCCCTAGACTTAGAATAAAGAGGGAGATTATAGTGCTTAGAGAAAGTATGCACTGAGCTCCAAGTAGCAGCTTCCAGAATATCTTTGGTAGGAACTCCCCTGAGAAAGGCAGCTGAAGTAGCAGCAGCTCTGGTAGAGCGAGTCCTAATGTTTCCTGGGATTTGCTTTCCATGATGAGAGTAACAAAATCTGATTCCATGAGCAATCCATTTAGAAATGGTCTGTTTTGAAATAGCTTTGCCTTGGAAATTTGCTGCATAAGAAACAAACAGTTGTTCTGTTTTCCTGATATCCTTGGTTCTGTCCAGGTAAAAAGCGAAGCTGCCTGTACACATCCAAAGAATGCAAGATCCTCTTCCCCCTTATTTTGTGGATTAGGGAAAAAAGTTGGCAGGTGAATAGTTTGGTTTAAAGCCACTTTAGGCATGAAAGTAGGGTTAGTCCTCAAAGAAACCCTGTCTTGATGAAAAATAATGTAAGGTTCTACAGCCATGAGTACTTCTAACTCAGAGACTCTCCTGGCTGAAGTTAAAGCCAGTAGGATTACAGTCTTCCATGATAAATACTTTATATCAGATGTGGCCGCAGGCTCAAAAGGAGGGAGAGTTAGTTTTTCCAGGACATAACTGAGGTCCCAGGCAGGGATGGGTGGTGTCCTAGGGGGCCTTAAATTCTTTGCTCCTCTGAGATATTGTTTCAGAAGTGGATGTGAAAAAATTGGAGGATCTGTATTATAATGTGCAGAAATAGCTGAGGCATGTATTTTTATGGAGGAAAAAGATAAACCCTTATGCAACATATCTGTTAGGTAATGTAAAATCAATGGAATATTTGGAATGCGAGGATCTGATTCCGGAGCATGCATCCAGGTGCAAAATCTCTTCCATTTACCTTCATAAGATTTCCTAGTGCTAGGCCTAGGATTAATCATAGACCCTGAATATGCCAGACTGCCAGGCAGGGAGTTTTGATATGAGAGTGCAGGACCTGGCCCTGATGTTGAGACAAGATTTGGAATCGGAGGTAGAATCCAAGGAGGTTCCTGGGATAGATTTATCAGTGTTGAGTACCAAAATTGTCGAGGGCAATTCAGGGCAAGTAAGATCAGCTTTGGTTTGTCCTGTTTTATTTTTAATAACACCCTTGGTAGAAGAGGTGGTGGTGGAAAGGCATACCCTGAGAGGTTCCTCCGACTGAATGAGAGAGCATCCACTTTCCATGCTAGCTTGTGATATGTCCTTGTGCAAAAAGTCTAACTGGTAGTTGTGGGGAGATGCAAATAGATCTATGTCCGGGCAGCCCCAGGCTTCTGTAATCATCTTGAATATTTGGGTGTCTAGCATCCACTCATGTGGGTCTGACAGGTTCCTGCTCAGGCTGTCTTGCCAGAGTGTTTTGTTTCCCTGGCAGGAATTGAGCTTGTAGGTCCATTTTGCAAGCTAGTGCTATGTTCCATAGAGTCATGGCTAGTCTGCAAAGGAGGTAGGAGTGTGAACCCCCTTGCTTATGTACCACGTAACTGTGGTGTTGTCTGTCCATATCAGTAGCTGCCCTGGCTGTAAATGATCCCTGAAAGCCAAGAGGGCATTCTGCACAGCTAACATCTCTTTTAAATTGATATGTAGATGCTTCTGATCCTCTGTCCAAAAACCTTGCAGTCCTTTCCCCTGCAAGTGGGATCCCCATGCATAATCCGAGGTGTCCGTGGTTATCACTTGGTAGGCTGGAGATAGACTGAAGACTTTCCCTTTGTTTTGAAGGCATGCCATGGCCCACCAATGGAATTCCTTTTGCAGGCAAGGCAAGACAGCAATCTCTGTTTCTAGACTGACAATGCTGGGACCATACGCTTTTTAGGTACCATTGTATCTTCCTCATATGCAGTCTTGCATATGGTATGAGTAGGATGCAGGAAGCCATGCAACCCAAAGCCTGCAGGAATTTCCTTGCAGTTAGCTGAGACATTAACGCCAGGCTTTTGAAAGTTGAAGCCAGCTGTAGTTGTTTTTCTGATGTCAGGAATGCCATTCTGGGTTGTTGTGTTTAAAAGAGCACCCAGGAATGTTATCTGTTGAGTGGGTGTCAAATTTGACTTTTTTACCTTCACAGTGAATCCCAGGTACTTGAGTAGATTCTGAACAAATTCCAGGTGCTGGAGTAAAATGTCCTTGCTGTCTGCTTGAATAAGGCAGTCATCCAGATAAGGGTAAATTTGAATTCCCTTGAGTCTGCAGTAAGCTACTACTGGTGCCAGGCACTTAGTAAAGACCCTGGGCGCAGTAGACAAGCCAAAGGGCAGTGCAGAGAATTGGTAATGTTTCGAGTCTGCCTTGAACCCGAGGTATCTTCTGCACTCCTGTCTGATAGGAATGTGTAGGTAAGTCTCCTTTAAATCCAATGTCACCATCCATGCATTTTTGCTCAACATTGGCAGGAGCTGCTGCAGAGTAGGCATCTTGAACTTTGGTATCTCCAGGAAAGTATTTAAGACTGACAGATCCAGGATGGGTCTCAAAGTATTTTGCTTTCTGGGAACTAGAAAGAGTCTTGAATAAAAGCCTTATCCCATCTCTGCATTTGGAACCAGTTCTATGGCCCTCATAGCCATGAGGGACCTCACCTGTTTTAATGCCTCTGCCCACTGAGTTTTTGGTAGGTCTGGCCATCCGTTTGGTTTTCTTAAGGTGTGAAAGTGGAATTTGTAACCTCTTAAAACTACATCCAGAACCCACTTGTCTTGGGTTATGTAAGTCCAATTTTGGTGAAAAAGAGAAAGTTTTCCTCCCAGAGGAGCTTCCAGGAGAGAGGTTCCTGGAGCCATGCAGGGGGAGTCATTGAGTCTGTTTCCTATAAGGTTGAGACCTATCTTCTCCACCCATGGGGGTGGAAGCACTCCACTGTCTAGGTCTATAAGAGGTCTGTGCTTCGGCCCCCCCCTCTGGGGAGTCTATATCTACCCCTCTGAGGCCTTTCCGAGCTGGGAAAGGACCAATTTTTAGCTGGCCAATTTCTGCTAAATCTAGGAGGCTGAACTTGTAAGAAATCCTTAACCGTTTGCATGGATTTTGCCTTATCCTCCATTTTCTTTATAACCTCTTCAGCCTTAGACCCAAACAAAACAATTATGTTGAACAGGGGCATCCAGTAACTTTGCTTTCACTTGTTCAGGGAAATTTTGTTCCTTTAACCAAGCATGCTTTCTAATGACCATGCCAGTGGCAGCCGCCCTGTAAGAGGCCTCCAAAGCATGAAAACCACAGTGTAAGGTGCGTTTCCCCACCTGCTCAGTAGCATGCATCAAATCATGTAATTCCTTATTATCAGCACATGCAGAAATGGTACCCAGTTTTTGTTTCATAACAAACAAAAGGTATTGCTGATATTTCAATATATGAAATTGACAATTTAAAGCCCTAATAGATAAAGTAGCAGAAGTGTACACTTTTTTTGCCCCATCTCTCCAAAGCTTTAGAATCCTTATCTGATGGAATAGGGTTCTTAGCAGTGGTGGCCTTAACACCCTTAGGACCCTGAGAAATGGTTTCTGGATCAGCAGTAGGATTTTTGTAAAGAAACTGGTGCGAGTCAGGGACTCTGTAATATCTATCAGGCTTAGCAGGGGCCAGAGGAAAGGAGTCAGGAGTTAAATTAGACTCAGAAAAAACATCATCCACAATATCCAAAATAGGAGGAATAGCCAGGGGTCTGTGTTGGGGAAGAAGGAAATCCCTAAGCTTTCTCTTAGATTCAGAGTACTCCTGTCCTTCCCAGTGAAAATGTTCCCTCATGTCATGTAAAGTTTCCCCAAAAGAGTAATCCTCAGGAGGAGAAGCTGAAGGAATGGATTCCTCAGCATCAAAATCCTCATAAGGAGGGAAAGTATAATCCTGTTCAGAGGAAGACACTGAAGAGAGAGATGCCGGATCAGAGGATTCATAATCCAATTCCTGTCTTGGCCTTTTGTCTGGAGGGGGATGTGAACCCCTAATCATAGTTAGCAAGTCCTCCGCCATTTTAAGGATTTGTTTTTGAGATTTAGGTCCTGGATCAGAGGAGGCCTGGGCTTGAGTCTTTGTTTTAGAAGGAGTCTTTGCCTTTGTCTTTACCTGAAGCTGCGTAAGCCTGAAAACCCCCTCGGAAGCCGGTACCTGCACAGCGGCTCCAGACCCATCCAAGGGAGCATTATCCGAAGGTCCTGCACCTGGAGTATTCAAAGGCCTAGTTGGCTCCTCGTGGGAGTCCGTTTTGGCAAGCGGTTCTGTAAAGTCAGGAATCCCACTCGGCTTTCCTGAAAACATTGGAGAACATGAAGATCTCTCCGAACACCATTATATTGGGCGACTTCAACTACCCAAACATAGACTGGGAGCACTACTCAAGCCCCAGCACCTTAGCCCAAAGGTTCCTGGAAATTATAAACTCAAATGCTGTGGAACAATTAGTCACCACTCCCACAAGAGGGGATAACATACTAGACCTGATCATTACCAACATGGGGACTCTATGCTCCACACTTATAGTATATCCCTCATTGGTAAGATCAGACCATAAATTAATTTCACCGGATGTCCACATCCCAACCCCACCCCCAGCCCAGAAAACCACAGTGAAAAACTTATCAAAAGCAAACTTCTCAAAACCGAAGTGGAATCTTTCAAGGCCCCAGGGCCAGTGGAAACTACGGCCCAAACTGCAGAATCCTATATAAACGCATTCTACGGACATCTCCAGGAATGCATGGATCATGCTATCCCAAACAAAACCAAAACCCAAACATCCAAAGGCAGGCGTCCAGTCTGGTGGACCCCAGCCATAAATAAATTATACAACAGGAGGAGGAAGATACTACATGATAGTGCAAAATCCCTAATAGGGAAGGCATCCCTGATCAGTACTAGCAAAAAATTACGATCCCTCATAAAATCCTCCAAGGCCAGCTTCGAGAGAAAAATTGCTCAGGACACTAAAGACAATCATAAGGCTTTTTTCAGTTATGTTAGGAACCTGGGATGCAACTCCCAGACTTGTTCTGAGTTGATTCTAAATGACAAAAAATACACTGAACCCACAGACATCGCCAATATCCTGGCAGACAGGTTCAGTGCAAACTTCTCCACCCCCAAAAGAGCAAGTATTTATCCCGGCAGAGGGCTGCCTCCCAAACATCTCTGATGCTCAGGTGAAGGCTGCCCTCTCCAAAGCAAAAAACACTGCTTCCATGGGACCAGATGGCATCCTGGGTTGCATCCTACATGAACTCCAAGAAGAACTAATCCCTCAAATAAAACAGCTGTACAATCTCAGCCTCACTACAGGACATGTGGCCACAGAATGGCGTACAGCAACAGTGGTCCCACTCCACAAAGGTGGAGCCTCCACAGACCCTGGAAACTATCACCCCATAAGCCTGACTAGCTAGTCTGCAAGGCTATGGAGAGGATCATCATGGAGCTCATAAACAAAGACATTGGGGACCTACAGACACTAGATCCTACCCAGTTCAGCTTCAAGGGCAGATCCTGCCTTTTGAACCTGGTTGACTTCTTCAAAACAGTCACCAAAGCCATAGATAAAGGGAAGGTAGTCCACACAGCCTATCTGGACCTAGCAAAGGCATTTGACACAATACCCTACTCGGGCATCATAGATAAGCTATCCAGCTTAAATATAAACCCCTATGTCACAAGATGGGTCGCAAACTGGCTCAAAGACAGAACCCACAGAGTGAGAGTTGCTGGAGCCATGTCAGACTCGAAACCGGTCACAAGTGGCATCCCACAAGGTTCTGTCCTGGGACTGCTCTTGTTCGGTATATATACTTTTCCGAGGTACAGGCCAATGTGGGAGGACTATGGCTCACCAAGTTCGCAGACGACTGCAAACTAGGCGCCATAATCAACTCTCCAGCTGACACAAACATCCTTCAAAAAGTGTGCCCACAAATTACTACATAGGTGGTAACCCATTAAGTACAGAGAAAGTAATTAGGGATCTGGGGACCCAAGTTGATAGCAATCTCTCCTTTGACAACCACATTGCCAAAGTGGGTTAGAAAGACCTTTTACATAGCCCACCTCATCATGAAAGGATTCACATCTAGATCAAGAGAGGTAATCGTGCCGCTTTATTCATCCCTCATCAGGCCCATCATAGAATACAATGCCCCTTTTGGGATGTACCTTACCGGACACCTGCAGCAATTAGAAGGACCCCAAAAGTACCTCACTAAGAGGATCAAGGGACTCAAACAGATACCATATGCTGCTCGGTTAAAAAAAACTCCAGCTCTACTCAGTTGCATACCGCCTACTTCGAGGCGATCTATGCCTGACATATAAAGCTATGTCCAAATCCAGAATTAATGGACATGCTGCACCTCAGTAAATCTAAATCCCTTAGAGCCACATGCTCGAGGGACTTGAACCTCAGCACTGAAATAAACAGAACTTGCTGGAGGGACAGATTAATAACCCAGAGGCTCCCTTCGCTCTGGAACAGTATTCCAATTCACGTTAGGCAGAGCACCTCACTGAATCTCTTCAAAAAGTATCTTGATGAGTGGATGGGGGATCGTAGGTTTGTCCCGGGGATTACTTCCATGTCACTATTAGAGGCACAGCAAACTAAACCTTAAAAAGGGCACAGTATACTCAAATCAAGGGGTGGCGTAAGCCAAACAAAATCGGACTAGGCTTATAATTGCCCCAGGGCAGATAGCCTAGTCTGAACCTATGAACCTAATGGCCGATGACAGGGGCTGTGAAAGTGCCTCACTGATGACGGCTGAACCGGCAGCTGGCTCTGATTGCAAACTGTCGTCTGATTTGAACCTCGGAGGCCTATCCTTATCCTTGCGCCTTTTACGAACTCCGGTAGTTGGAAGCGTGTCCGACGACATGTTATAATTAAATCGCCTCCCAAAGTAATGAAAGGCAAAATCGCATCTCCGTTTAATAGTACGTTGATTAAATCTAGCACAAAAGCGATAACTAGCTACGTCGTGGTCAGGGCCTAGACAAGGAATACAGTTAAGAGTGAAAATCCTTATGAGGTATTTGCTTCCCACATGAAATACAATTATTAACTTTTTCTGACATCGGTCTGGAGCAAGAAAAAAAGTTTCCCAAACGGTGTACTTAGCTTTGAAAAGAACAACGTCTTCGGTATGAAGCACCAAAAATAACAGGAGTCAGCTGACCGGCACTTGCGAACTGCTTCCACCGCACGGCAAGAAAGACTGGAGAACATGGCGTCAGCTGGGAGCTTTGTACCCCTGACGCACTATCGTCATGGAGGGTGAGTCCACAGCCGAAACCAGACCCAGACTTTGGGATTCTGGCCGACCGAGGGCTGCCTGCCGGCAGGAAGAATCCTACAGTGATGACTGCAACAGTGAAACACGATGAACATCCAAGATTACCCAGGCCAAAGAGGTATGCAAAGCATTATAGGATTTTGAAAACCTTCTTCAGATACAGTTAGGAAAGTCAGTCAGTTAGTTTGACGTGATATACAGAAAAGGTTAAGCTGCAATACAGACAGTCGAGCCTGAGTACAGAAGATAGGTCAAATAAGTTTCAGTTTACCAGGGGTTGGGAGAGTGGCCTAATGGTTAAGGTGTTTGCCTTACAAACACAAGGTGCAGGGGGTTTGAGTCTCACAAGGGATAATTGTCTAGGCTTAAAATGTCTCGCAAAGGTAGTTAGCTTAGTACTAATCTATGAACTTATTACATTATTTAGGACAATCAGAATAACATGCAAAAACTTTGGATATATTTAGCAGCACTATTACTAACCAGCATTTCTACAGACTGTTATTGTTTATAAGCACTGTTAATGAAGACATTATTCAGATATTATAAATATCTAATAAAGCCTTATTAAATTAACTACTGTGTTTGGAGAATTTATTCTGAAAAGTACACGAGACTTGGCCCATAAAGGAGATACTGGCACTTGTTCAGCATGACTTTGGATAATTAACTGAAAAAGTTTTGTTCCAGTCTCATTTCAGTTGTTTCCAGTATAGTAGTGTCTCATCAATAATTTCAATGTTGAGCCACTATGAATGGGGTAAAACAATTTAAGTAACTCCCAAAACCCCATAGCAACCTTGCATCAGCAGTCAGACTACGTGGATTCTGCAAAAAAATCTACAGAATAGCAATGTTTCATTCAACTAGACATGTTCTATGGACTAAAGAATGGCAGTGCTTTCATTCTAAGCAACCTTAACATTTCTTCAGAACTTCAGCATACACAGCTGTAGACAGTCACCCTTTCAAGTACAATTTTTAGTGCAGCATTACATGTTTCGTTCAACTGCAGAGTGAGTATTCAAAGCAGCCTCATCACTTCAACAGAAACAGCTGCAAACAGACCTTTCGGGAAGGCAACACTAATATTCCAGATGTAAACTTCATGCAGAAAATGGACAGAGCAAACAACCTCTACATACAGTAATTGCAACTGCTAAATTGCACACCAGTGTTTACTTCAGAAAAAGCCTCAAAAAATTTAACAGACCAGTACTAAATTAACAAACTTCAGCAGAGTTCCTTCAGAACATAAAATACATCATCCACTTAACAGCTATCTCGACAAACTTTCAAGTTTCCAGTGTGACATCACACAGCCAAGAAGCAACAAAAAGGTTAAAAAGTTACAGACAAGACACATTCTTCCAGAATCATAAAGTTATGCAAGACTTTTTATGCACTTATTAGTTAATAGCTCAAAAAAGTTTAAATTCATCATTAAAAGTAATTTGCATACCTGTTGTATAAATGTCAAGTAATACTTCTACAGTTAGGACATCAGTAAATCTTTGGTTTAAAGTTAAAACCTGGGTAAAGCAGTCTAAAAACTGTGTTCCACAAATGTTTTTTTAAAGTTAAAGGTTATTAGTTCAGGAATGTTAAATATTTCTAAACACAAAAGGGTTACATCACAGATGCAGGCTATCAGTACAGTTTCAGACAAGTTCTTGTGTAAATGCTTCTGCACATACAATTCAACATACAGAGTTAAGTTGTAGCACAGCTTCAAATACAAATGTTCAAAATGTAATAAATTCTTGTTTACATGCAATTCAAAATAAAGAATTATATTGCAGTATTAAACATACAAATGTCAACACAGTCAATGTGCATAACATGCAGGCAATGTCTCAAGCTCACATTACTTCACCTAATTTCTTATTTTCAGAAGCAAGTGCAAATATTGCACTGGGGGGGGGGTAAAATGGACCAGAGTGCAGATTTTAAATTGCAGCAAAAATGAAAGACTTTAGCTCAAGTAAAATTGCTACTGTTTAAAGGCAAAATAAAGAAATAATGGATTCCATAGCTATCTATAAAGAGTATGACAGTCCAGCACCAAACCAGTGCATTGATCTGACATTAAGGTTTAAAAAATGACAATATTTCATTGTTTACAGACAAATCCACTTCAGGTACACATAGATCTTTATTTAGAGGACACAAATGCAGTTTTATCAGGATTTAAAGGGTCAAAGATTTCAGCAGGTAACAGCTCAAAGTATAACAGCTCTGTACTAAGTATGGACATGTCATTAAAGCTGTTCTAGACTTCAGTAACAAGATGTTTGCAAATGTACAGAATTAAAAAAATTGGTTAGGACAGAAACATGCAGATTTATGGGTTAAAGGCCAAATAAATTCCAGTTCAGCTGACGCAGCTAAAGTGCTCAGAAAGACAGTGGGTGTGGTCAGTTAAAAAGAAAAAAAAGTATGTTGTGTAGGATATACCAGAAATGACAGTCAAGTTAAATTGCAGAATAAAGGGTTTACAGTTACAGATTTGGCAAATGAATTTTTTGTGACTGTTTAGCAGTCATTAGTTAAAAGCTTTGTATTAAAGTGTTGCAGTGCATAAATAATATCTTAATACAGACAGACAAAAAAAGCATTCAGAAATATTACAGAATGTAAAAGTCAATACTACATTGTATAAAATCAGATCAGTTTAAATCTGGTAATAAATGTGTTAATGTAATCAATTTAAGACCATATACATTTCATACAGAAATGGCAGTTTACCAAGCACATCAGATCAGATTACAGCCAGCTTAGCAAGCTGAATTAAAGACAGTACTGTATGCCATAATGCAGTATGGTAAACATTAAATATGAAGTTGTTCAATCTCACAGTTCATTCTTTACTGATAGGTTCGGAACAGATTCCTCAGCTCCGATACAGCCAACTGCAAAGCTCGAGGCCAAGTCCCTATCCCACGATGCACCTGTGAATTACCTCAGATCTAGTTTGCCACTGTAACAGATCAGAGGTTCTGATTTAGCTTGACCCAGATAAGCAAATTTTTCATTAATTTTTTCTAAAAAAGTTTTTTTTGCTAGTTAGCATTATTAGATAGGATTGTTGATAAAGCTCTTATAGCTTTTCAGTGTGTTTTCCCTTCCCATTTTCTGTTTTTGATATAATTCTAGTTGGCCTCTTTTAGGCCTAGTTAGTAGTAATTTCCATCTGGGTGTGGTCTGTCTAGCCTTTTTTTTAGTTCAGGCTTAGTACAGTAAACCTCAGACATTACAGATAGGATATTTTTCCTTTTGTCAGCTTGCTGTGCGTTATTCAGTAACCTTTGTCACATTTCTTAGTTTAGTAACTTACATTTACTCAGTGGTCTTTCTAGCCTTCTGTATTTTGGATAAGGCTTAGTTCTTTACTACTGTCAAATATTTTACAGTAAACTACTTATTTTAGATAAGGTTGTTTCTCAGCAGCTATTTGATTTGTATAGTCTGCTTGTGTGAAATTACATTTATATATATATTGTGTGTGTGTGTGTGTGTGAAATTTAGCCCTTTTATTAAGGCTTGTGTGGGTAATTTTGTTATATTGTGTGAAAAACTACTGTTATAGCTTTTTTTGTGGTAACAGTAAATTTTTTCTCAGTGCTATGGCTGAACAAGATATGCCCCCCTAAGTCTGGGTTCAAAAAATGCCCAAAATGTGGCCAGAAAAGATCAGTTACAGACAGCCATGTTAACTGTGTTTACTGTCTAGAGGCTCTGCATTTGCAAGACAGTTGTGCCATTTGTCATTCCTTCTCCTCTAGGTTCCTGCAGGAAAGGAAAAGGAAACTGATCGATATAGGCTTGCTGAAGCCTTCATTGCAGGAAGCTTTGAGTGACCAGGATGGTTCCAGTAGGTCTTCAAAGTCTTCGAAGACATCAGACTCAAAAAATTCAAAGTCGTCAGACTTCAGCTCCACTGACCTCAGAACCAACAGTCTTTTCCTTTCAGAGCTGGTCCCCCAGTCTTGGAACCAGTCTCCGAAGCACCGAAGAGTCCTATCCTCCAGTCGGTACCACCTTCAGTAAGACTGTCGCAATCAGCCTGTCGGATCTGGATGTGGATTGTGTGGTATAGAAGCTGTTGGCACTGGCATTAGCCAAAATGTTATCGACTTTGACCCAAATGGCTTCGGAGCCGAAGACCATTGCACCGACTCTTTCTATTCCTCCTCCAAGCCATGCTGGTCCTTCAGAGCCAGAGGAGGCAGACCTAATGTTAATGGAACCCTCACAGTCTATGCCTGCTCCAGTGTCTTCAGCTCTGTGTACTCCTCAGTGCTCATCAAGGACTCTAGGAGCAGATACTCTCTGGTTGGATCCAGGGAGGACAGTCAGACTGATTTGTCAACTCTGAATTTGCCCCTCAAGGCCTCGGCTCAGATGAGTTTGGCTCCTACCTCAGGCTCGGATGCCACTGTCCCAGTGCAGGGGGTGTCAGTGGTTTCCTCAGCTCTGTCGGCTCCCACACATCAGAGCAGAGGTGCTTTTGATGCCATGAGAAGAGTCATGTCTCCTAGGACATCCTCAACCTCAGGTCTCCCTTCCTCCTCTCCAAAAGTGCCTGTGTCTAATTCTGCATCACACGTCCTGACCAAGTGTAGAGACCCGGAGCCTCAGGAAGCCCCATTGGGTGGCCCCTGCTCTTCTGAGATCACCAAAGGCCCCCACTGATGAGTTTCCCAGGAAGAGATTGTGCAAGAGGAAGCACTTTGACTTCCCCCTCAGGAGTCTCTCACATCGGATACTTAGATGAGTCAAGATCCTTACGCAGAGGGGTGATTGGCAGTCCAAAAGCCCTAATGAGAATGAGTCAGTTCTCCTGAAGGCTTTCAGGTCTCAGCCCTCCACCTCTTGGGTGTCAACACCCTTTGATGAGCTGATGCAGCTGGTCTCATGAAGGGCATGGGAGTCTCCGGATACCATGGAGCCTGTCCCTAGGAGGCCTAATAAATTTATTTCTGCCCCACTTGACAAAACATTCTTAACTAAAGGTGTTCCGGTTGATACCATGGTGGTGGCACCACCAAGAAGGAAATGTCTGAGACTTCCTCATCTATCCATCCTCCTAACAGAGACTCCAGGATTATGGATAGATATAGGAAGTGCATGTTCAGTTCAGTGACATTTGCTCTCCGTTCGCTGAACTACTTAACCCATTTTACCAGGTTGCAAAGAGATCTCCTTAAGCAGGTGGGAGATATTCTTCAGGGTACAGTAGCTGCAGGAGCCTTCGACAAAGTTGCTGCCCAGCTTACTACCCTAAATTCTATTGTCAACTCATCCATGTGTCTTATATCCTACGCAACTGATGGAACGAGTAGGGCAGCGGGTACAAGAACCGCTCTTGAGACATTCCTGGATGCACTTGTGTTCCTTCATGGAGCTCTTCAAGTCATCCTCCATGAACACTCCCTTTGATGGCTCATCCCTTTTCAGGCCTAAAGGGAAGGAAACCTTAACCAGGTGTGAACAGCATGGAAAGACTCTGCCATGGGGTCCGTTTTTCCACCCCTACCCAACCCTATCCTAAAGGTCAAAGGAGAGGAAAAATGTGGTTCCAAAAAGCCCAAGTAGCCTTTCAGGACACACATGGTGAACCCCCCTTTAGGGGCAGAGGAGGGGGTAATAATGGAAGATGCCACCCGGGTGGCAGAGGGGGTCCACAATACCAAGGTGACAGAGATCACTTATCTGGGAAGCTCGACCAGCGCTCCTTAGAGGAGGCTTGACTGGAGGCAGTCGGGGGTCAACTGTCTTTGTACTCACATGCCTGGCTCAAAATAAAAGACAGCTGGGTACAAAGTATAATTTCCATAGGGTATTTCATTCCATTCGTCCCGTCCCCCCCCCAACCATAAGAAAAATCCTGACGTTCCACCCGGTTACAGGGAACAGGCAACTATAGAGGTCCAAATGTTGCTAGCAAAAAGAGTCATCTAACCAGTCCCAGCAGACCAAACAGGAGATGGAACTTGCTCAAGATTCTTTTTGGTTCCAAAGACTATGGGGACTGGAGACCATATTGGACATCAGCAGACTGAACCAATACATAAAGAAAGAGAAGTTTCAGATGGTCACGCTTCAGTCTATACTTCCATTCATAGGGAAAGACAATTGGATGTGCTCGATAGATCTCAAGGATGCGTACTACCACATAAAAATTGCCAGGCCATCCAGGCATCACCTGCACTTCCGGCTGGAAGCCAATCATTACCAGTTTCGAGCCCTGCCCTTTGGTCTCAACTACAGCCCCCAGAGTGTTCACCAAATGCATGGCAGTGGTCACGGCTCACCTGAAATTTCTAGGATTCCAGGTGTTTCCATACCTAGACAATTGGCTCCTTACCGCTACCACCAGGCATCAACTCATTCAAGCCAGGGAATCTACTCTGCAATCATCTGGGCATTACAATCAACTCAGAAAAATCTGCCTTGTCGCCATCGCAGCATATCATTTTTATTGCGGCAGATTTGGACACCACCACTCTAAGACTTCCAATGGAGAGAGTCCTTTCTCATTCATCAACATGTCAGCATCCAGATATCAAAAGACAAAGCACCAGCATCGGAAGTTCTGAAAGTATTAGGCATGATGGCAACAGCAATTCTAGCCATATCACTAGCTCAGATGCACATGCGGGTAAGTTCAATGGCTGTTGTTCACTCAATGGTCTTACCAAGAGCTACCCATGAATCACACTATAATGCTCACAAATTCTTGCAAGAAGGACCTTCAGTGGTGGTTGACCTCACTTCATGTCACAATAGGACACCCATTTGTGCCACCACCTTCAGCAGCCACTGTGACCACGGACACTTCCCTGATAGGGTGGGGCGGGCATTTTCAGGGAAAGACTGCCCAAGGCACATGGACCAACCAAGAGACACATCTGCATATCAATGTCCTAGAGATGCGAGCAGTACTTTTAGGACTCCCTTCCTCTGGGTACGATTAAGATTCAGACATGTCGGTGGTCTGGTATTTGAACAAACAAGGAGGAACCAGATCTTACCCCCTTTGTTGAGAGGGTCTCAGAGTTTGGCAGTTGGCTGTTTCCACCCAGCACTTTCTGTTGGCAACGCACATCCCGGGGAGATCCAACGTGATAGCAGACAAACTGAGCAGGGCAATCTTGTTGCCCCACGAGTGGTCCCTCAAGAAAGAAATTGCAGACAGGATATTCCACAGGTGGGGCCAGCCTTGCTGTGACCTTTGTGCCAGTCACGAATATGAAATACAGACAGGAGCGGCCTTAGGTCAACTGGTGCCCTAGGCAAAAGGGCTCCACGGCACCCCCCCACCACACCCCCTGGTACCACCATCCTAGTCTACCTACACCAAAGAAATACTGGAAAAGCACCCCTACTACAGCGGTGCCCTAGGCAGCCGCCTAGTTGGCCTATGCCCAAGACCGGCTATGAATGCAGAAGCTTCTTTGCCCTGATTCCCCCCTCCTGGAGAAGCCCCCAAGGGATGCACTCATGTATGATTGGCCTCTGGGTCTCCTCTATGCATTTCCACCAATCCCGTTAATACCCAAGGTTTTAAAGAAAAATCCCTGGGAAGGACCATCATTCTTACAGCCCCTCACTGGCCTCATCAGATTTCGTTCCCCTTACTTCAATGTCATCTTTCGGAGGATCCCTGGATCCAGTTCCATACCTTCTGACACACCCGTCAGGGGAACCTTCATCCTTCTTTGCAGTCCCTGAAGCTGACAGCTTAGCTGCTCCAGTTCCCATCATAGCCAGGTTCCATAACCTTTCCAATGAGACAAAACAGATCCTTTTGTCCTCTCATAAATCTTCCACCAGAAAGCTATATCTGAGCAAATGGAAGACATTTTCTATATGGACCTCTAAAATTAATATTGATCCTTACCAAGCTCCTATGGCTTCCATCTTAGAATTCTTGACTATGATTTCCAACAAAGGAGCTGCAGCAGAAACAGTTTGGGTTCAATTGGCTGCTATTTCTAAATTTCATCTTGGATTTGAAGGTTTGAATATCATGTCTCATAAGTTATCCAAAGCATTTCTCAAAGGGACTTTTCATATTAGGCCATCCGTGAAATCTCCCTTTTCTCCATGGAATCTAAATGTTATGCTTTATGTATAATTCTCCTGCCATGTGAGCCAGCTTCATCTTGTGATCTCAAATTTTTGTCTTGGAAGACCATCTTTCTGGTAGTTATTACTTCTGCCCGCAGTGTGTCAGAGCTTCAGACTTTATCCATAAAGCCTCCCTATTTGGTCTGCCATGCTGAGTCTCACTTAGAACAAATCTCTCATTCTTGCCCAAAGTTTGCACTGAAACCAATCTCAACCAAGTTATTGATTTGCCAGTCTTCTTTCCCAACCATTCTAACAATTTAGAGTATATGCTGCACAAACATGATGTTCACAGACAACTGTGATTTCATCTGGATAGAACAAAAGATTTCAGAAGATCAGACCAGCTTTTTGTTTCATTTTCAGACTCCAGGAAGTGGAGACCAGTGGCTAAAACAACTCTGTCTAAACAGTTATCAGATTGTATCACCTTTGCCTAGTCAGCTGCCAATATGCCTTTGCAACATAAGATTAAAGCTCACTCAACCAGAGCAATTTCTACATCATCTGCCTTTTCTGCCAGACTTCCCATTGATAACCATTTGTGCAGCAGCCACTTGGTCAAAACCTCATGCCTTTATCACTCATTACAAATTGACAGGGCCTTCTTTGTATCCACAGTCCTGAGAAATATACTCCTGTGATTGATGGTGCTTGGGATGCTACCCATCAGTAAAGAATGAATGGCGAGATTTAACAACTTCAAATAAAGAAGTTATGTACTTACCATAATGTTCCATGTGAGTTGTTCATCTCACCTTCATTCTTACGTCCGTCCCTCCTACCCCCTCCTGGGCTGATAGATGACAGAGATGCTGGTTCCATCCTGGTTACTAAACCTTCTCTTCCTTTTCTCTAGGAATGTAACAATGTCATATGGTATTAGTATATGCAGCAAACAAGATCCGAGGTAATTCACAGGTGCATCATGGGATAGGGACTTGGCCTCGAGCTATTTGAAGACCTTGAGCTTTGCAACTGGCTGTATCGGAGCCAAGGGATCGGCTCCGAACCCATCAGTAAAGAATGATGGTGAGATGAACAACTCACATGGAACTTTATGGTAAGTACATAACTTCTTTTTAATGCATTTACAGTTTTTACCATTTATTCAAGTAAATTGTATACAGTAATGATGAATTCTTGCAGCATTCAGTAGTACTGAAAAGTTGAATGACATCAGCTAAAGATGTGGTTATGGTAAGACAGTGGGTGGAGTTTGACTCACAGAAGAGTATGCTAAAATCTAAGGGTCACGAGAGAAAATGTAAAAAGTTCAGCAGTTAAAATTTTATATAGGTGCAAAAATCCACAGTATTACATTACTACTTTGGCTTCATTTGAGGTCATCAGTTTGCTTATAGACTTGCAAGAGTCTATTAGCAGCAAATGTTTATTTCATGCAGAAAAAGTTAAATAAGGTCAAGACAATAAGCAATGCTATCAGTTTATAATTGTTAGAGAAAATTTATTTAAGGACCTGATACTAAATACAATCAAGAACTTTAACCACCCAGCCTTGCACAAGAAATGAAAAGTAGAGGTTTAAAAGGCCTAACTATAAAAAGGACACTTCAACAGTAAAGCAGGCCTTCCTTTACCTTATCAGTGACAAGAGTTGTAGTACAGAAGTTGACTGACTGTTTCAGTTACTTCAATGTTTGTTTAAAGTTAAAATGTATGAATTAAAGCAAGTATGTATGTTTTCAAACAGTTATTTAATAGTACTACTTTTCAATTTATCAGTTAAAGCAAGTATGTATGTTTCAGACAGTTATATAATAGTACTAATTTCAGTTTATGCTTTTATGTATATTCAGGCAACAGCGACAAAAAGATATTAATAGTTTGGTCTCCAGAATATAACAGATTTCAGTTTATCTGTCTTCAGGTAACACTGTCAAAATGTTCTCATGTTTTCAGACAATTGAACAACAGTACTAGTTTGCAGTTTATCTATGTTCAGACAATACTGACAGAAAAGGTACTAATAGTTTGGTTTTCAGAATATAACAAGTTTTCAGTTTACATAATTATTGTACATTAGTCAGAAAATTAAAAGAACATTGACAGGCAATGCAAATGTATAGACTTAAAATACAGAAAGCATAGGATTTAGTAAACTATTATAGCTCATAAATATTCATAAAATATTTCAGACAAATTTAAGAGGCAAACATCTATCACAGCACATACAAGTTAAAAAAAAAGGTAAGCAGCATTATTAGTAAATGTAAATGAAAATTTATAGGCACAAATTAATGCAGTATATGGTAATTATGCTTCAAGATAGAGTTATCTCTTTAGTGCAGATTTCAATAAGTCTTCAGAGAATAGCCATCCTGCTTGATAGGCTATACAATAAAAATAAACAGTACAATGTTTAAATATTTAAATCTGTAAACAGAAAAAGGGTGTATTTGCTATAAGAAAGAGGCAACATGGTACACTAAGGCACCAGCTCAAAGTAAAAAACAGAATTCTACCATTACAGCATAGAGAGAGGAAAAATAGGCAGAGTTAACAGCTCATACTATGTCTAACTTAAGAATGTGTATAACAGTTTCTAATCAGCTTTAAAAAAACACAGAATTAAAATAATCATTTTCAGAATAATGTACAGGTCTTAGATAAAGACTCTAAACTATGAATCTAGGTAATATGGAAATTAAATCATAAAGTTAACGGACTTCAAGCCTAGTGGTCAAAATTAAAATTGTAAGTTTATTCACCAGATAAAGAAATACAATTGCATCGTTATAATTAAATCATAAAGTTAAGAGACTTCAATCCAAGCAGGTCATAAAGGCTCAATTAACACCTAGTGGTCAAAATTAAAATTGCAGGTTTATTTACCAAATAAAGAAAATGTATTTTCAGATTCTGAGTCAGGTAGAATAAGCTGTATACAGTAGTTAGCAATACAGATGTAAGGTAAATTCACAAGTAGGTCCCTGTAGACTTTTATCATGGACCACAGGGGCAAATGTTAGATTAGGGACCTCCATTTTAAAGTAGTTAATAGGCATTATGCAGACTAAAAGGTAAAATATGTAGTGTCAGATATTTCAGAGAAAGACAGTCTATTAGAAAGGAAAGATAAGCATGATGTGCAGAAAATACAAAAATACAGAATGTTCTTTTCTCAAGGGAAGATACAATATTGCCAGCTATAGAATGTTCCTTTATGGAATGCTAGATTAAGCACGTCAGGCCAGGCCTGGAAACCAAGGTTAAAGAGGAATGTAAAGCATTACAGGGTTTTGAAAATATACTAGAGATACAGTTGGGGAAGTCAGTTAGTTTGACCTGATATACTAGAAAGATACAGACACTGGAGCCCGAGTACAGAAGACAGGTCAAATAAAGATTGTTTCAGTTTACATTATTCAGGACAATCAGAATAAAGTGCAACAACTTTGGTTATATTTAGCAGCACTGTTATTACTAATCAGCATTCCAGCATTTCTACAGACTATTGTTTATCAGCACTGTTAATGAAGACAGTATTTGGATATTGTAAACATCTAATAAAGCCCTATTAAATGAACTACAAAGTTTGGAGAATTTATTCTGAAAAGTATACAAGACTTGCCCATAAAGGAGAGACTGCCACCTGTTCAGCATGAGTTTGGATAATTAACAGAAAAAGACGTTTGTTCCAGTCTCATTTCCGTTGTTTCCAGTCAATTCCAGTATAGTACAGTTTCATCAAGTCTTTCACTAGTGTAAGAAAAATAAACTTTAAATGACTTGTTATAAAGTACATGCATTTGAAGTAAATTATGTTTTAAGATCCTAAGCAAATTTTGTGCAATTTACACAAACTGTGACAAAGCTGAAACCAGATAGAAAATAGCATGTTTAACATATGGCTGCTTTTTTTTTTGGGGGGGGTCTAAATTGGTTTTGACCTACTTTAACAAGGTTCAGTAAATATTTCACATTGCTTATAGTAAAAATCAGCACTGAAGAATACTTTGAAAACAAATGTTCTGTATTGTGATGTACGTCTTCCGCCATTGTCTTTTAGGATTTTAAAGTGATACACTGTGCATGCACAGTATCACCAAGCCTACTAAAATATCATTATTTGCCATGCTTCTGCTTCAAAGTGTGAGGACAGAGCTAAATGTTCCTCAGTGATCTTTAGGACACAAATGCCTTACTATTGCCTCACATGTGCGCACAGACTCACTTTCCTGCATTTTTTTCTTACTCACCATGGAAGATACGTTGAAAGATTTGGTAGCTCCTAAGGGAGAGAACAATTAGAAGCATGTACAGCTGCAACAATTATTGATAGGACTGGAAAATGTTACACTCCTGTAAAAAAATTAGTCAAGCAATTGCTGTATTAGAAAAAACAACAACTGGGCAAGTACGTTTTGTATTTAAGTTAGATCTACAAAGATGGCTGCACACCAACAGCTTAATCTCAACTCTGCCAGTATGAAAAAAGAAATTGATAAATAAGAGCTAGTAATTCTGCCAGCTTGAGTAAAATTCAGTAACTGGTTAGTAGGCACACTGCCTGGATGCCAGCAAAGAAGAAATTTAGAGAACATGAAAGAAAAACAGCTAGAAAAGCTGTATTTCAAGTTTCAGCTTTGGTAGAAGAGATGGCTTCTGGTAATTTTCAGTAAAAATAAATAAAATGTACTCAGAGCTGATTAAAATAAATAAAACACTGAAGGAATATATTAACTCAAATAACAAAAGGCTTGAAAAATAGAAGCAACTTTATCTATTCAGATTACCTGATAAAACAACAAAAATTAGTGGTTGAAATGAAGAAAATGCTGGCTCAGTATTATACTTAAAGAAAAGCGGTTTCAAAAATTGGTAGCATTAGAAGACTGGGCACACAGAGAAGACCCAAGATTTTCTCCTGTATCAGAAAAACTGGAAGGAACAGACTGTATTAATTTTATAAGGTAGAAATAAGCAACTGGGCTGGTACTCCATTGCAGAATGTGTTAATTGAAAGGGCACAGAGTACATGCTCTAAACCTGGCTATAAGATAGGAGCCAAGACCTGCATTAGTAAAGATGCAACCATACTAGAAGAGTTACTCCTAACAAAACTTTGGCAGAAAGGAAGAGTATAAAAACTGGAGACAGCAGAGTGTTTGTGAAAAATGATTATTCACTGTACAACAGGCAGAAGAGAAGCAAATTTATCCCAGCAATCAAGGAATGTTGAGAGGATGGTGTGAGATTCAAGTTGCTGTATCCGCCTGTCTTCAGAATATTTTTGCCTGGAGAATCAACTACATTTTTGATGAAGAGCAGGCTAATGAAGAAATATATTTACCCAACAAAAAGTGAAGTCGTCAAACAGAAGGGAACTCTGCTTCATATTCTTCTGACATAGAGCGACTTTGACAGTGAATCCATTCCCAATGTTTCAAAGGAATTTGCTTGAGGTACAGAAAAAAAGCACAGGAGTTGACTAGAAGAGTCAGGGTTACTTTGGACTTGAACTAGAGTCTGGTATTGGGAGATGGAGAACAGGAAGACTACCAGCAATACTGAAATTAGTGAATACACAAGATTATAAAGCATCAATCAAATTTGTGAAATATGGCTTTTACAAAAATTGGATGAGAAACACTAAATTTTGTTGACTTTGTTAAACTTGTGAGTGGACAGTAATGTATATATCCCACTTTATAAAAAAAATAAGCAAAACAATTGTGTTCTTAACAGTATTTGAAAAAAGTATTTCCATGATATAAAGTACACATTTAAAAAAACAGATTTGTGTGCTATGTACTCAGGGGTATTTTAAATGCAGGGGTGAGGGTGTTTCTTTCCATTGATTTTGTATGTGATAAAGATATTAAACAGAAACCCCTTTTAGTTTTATGAAATATAGGCTTTACAATGTAGAGAGACAAGAAAGATTGAACAAAAGCAACTTTAAGTTAATATGCTGTAATCTTGGGCTGCTGAGGTGGGAGTGTAAAAGTGCAATGATTATACCAAATGTAGACTTGAGATGGTTTCTCTTATTTTTATACATTAATTAATGTTTGGATTCATGCCCTTGGCTTAATCTAAAAATAAGTGCCTTCTGTAAGCAAGGAGGCTTGAAAAATAAGACAATCATGAATGCCATGTAAAGTGCTAAGTTTCCTGCATATACAATGATGACGTGAGCTTTTTTTCCCTCTTTAGCAAATGATCAGTGGGAGTCAAGTCTACAGTTGAATGCATTTGAATGTTTTGTTCTGTTTTGAAGGAAAACTGACAAGGACTTCTTTGTGCATCTGTCGATAATTTTTTGTTCCTCATTGATGAATGTTTTCCTGGAGAAGAGTTGTCTGTAGCTGAAGCATTATTTGCTGAAAAAATACAAATTTAAAGCTATAAAGACAAGCAGTTCAGTTAAGTTAAGTGTGCAATTATTGGAAGTAAGAGATGGCAGCTTCCCTTGCAGCCTTAATACTCCAATGCCTTTAATATAAACGTCTATAATTTAGTTTTATTTAAAGATTGCCAGTGCAATTTTTCCTAAGGTTAAAAGTTAATATTTTCTGAAAGCATACCAGCTGCAATCAATTTAAGTGGTAGCACAGGCAGTAACATGTGCTTTAGCATGGATAACCTTAATTTTAATAACCCAAAAAGATGTGCAGCATGTATGATTCAAACAAAAGCTAAGAAAACCACAAAATCCATGTAGTCAGCTGTAGCCGGCAGTAAACAATGGTATTACAAAAGTTAAGCACTTAACTTTTGTGATAAAGGGGTTTACTGCCTACTACAGCTAACTACACTGATTTTGTGATTTTCTTAACCTTACCTTTATGTCAGATAATGCCTGTGGGTGCAGCTGTTGATTTGGGTGATTGTTTCTATCTGGAAGGTTAAACTTCATTTTTGAAGATGTACATAGTTTTGTGTGCTTGTGCTAAGTTAATAGGTTATGTGGGTGTTCTGAAAATGCATTTAATTTTTTTATTTGAGGGTTTTCATTAAAACAAAGTCTAGAAAAGTATGACATAGGTTCAAATGGAGACAAAAGAAAACTGTATAAAAGATCTACCTGCCAAACATTAGTGTGATCATATGACAAAAGTTGGAAATACATGTTCAAAAAAGCTGTCATACATAACATGTGGCAAAAATAAACTTCTTATAATGGCTCTGCTATCCATATTATTTTGGAATGCAAATGGCCTTTGAGGTATAAACAAAGGTAAGAGTATTGAATTATATTAAGAAATACAGATTGCAAATAGTAATGCTGCAGGAGATGCATTTGGAAAGAAATAAGCATGCATCTGGAAAACAAATAAGCATGCAAATTTGATAAAGGATTTTATGATGGATATTCAACAGAATATCAGGGACAAAGGAAAAATGGAGTAATTATACTAATTTCTACAGGAGTTCCAATAGTGATAGAAGTGGGAAAAAAGATAATAATGGTAGGTCTGTGGTAGGGAGGAGGATTATGCAGGCATGTATTTATATTCCACTATTATGGAGCTTAAGAGAATTTTGCAAGAAATAATCAGTTTTCAGCAGGGGAACATTACTTATAGGTGGGGACTGCAACTTGATATGCAACAGTGAGGATACATCTGGGGGCCTAGAAGGAAAAATATAACAAAAGAGGCTAGATTTCTAAAGAAATTTAAATACTGAAGATGTAAATTCAGTAGTAGGAACTCTGGGATAAGTTACATATTCCCCAATGTTCAATAACTGTGCTAGGTTAGGCAGAAATTATATTTTAGAGTAACTTGTGCATTTAATTGAAAACTTCAACAGACGTCCAGTGACTATTTCAGACCACGCACTGATAAAAACTAAGATAAAAATGCAGAGTAATGAAGTAAAAAATGAAGAGCTAGTGCTTTCATCACCTACCTGTTGAAGAGAGGAAGTTGAGAATGGGTAGCAGAAATTATTCAAGTAGTATTAGGGAAGATAGAGATTTCTTCAGAAGTCATAGCTGGTGAGTGGGATCAAATGAAAATGAAGTTTAAAAATACAGTAGAAATAAGAGAGAGATATGGTTAAGATGATATAGGTGTTATATAGAGGGACTGAAAAAAGGTTGAAGTATTGCATGATAATGGGAATCTAACAGAACAAGAGGAGGTGCAACTGCAGAGTGCTAAAGGGAAAATAAGGGAGTACCTGAACAATATGTTTATAAAGATTGCTGTTAAACCAATTTTTTATAATAATTCCAGAGTACAAAAACTTTTAGCACAATGCCTTGGGCAACAGAAAGTAGAAAGGGTTGTCCACCAAACCTAAGGAGCCAATAAAAAATAAACAAATAACCAGATATCCTATAGAGGTATTAGAGATATTTAAGAAATGTTATAAAAAAATAGACTAAAACAGAGAAAGGTAGAAATCAGAAAGAGCACAAATGGAAATATTTATGGAAGACTTAAATATGCTAAGACTAGAGATACATGAGGCTCTACAATTAACAGTTAAGAAAGGAGGAGATGAGATAAAATGGTGATGTATAATCAATCTGCAGGAAAGTCTCCAAGAACAAATGGCATTCCTGTGGAAGTTTGAAAGTTAAGATGGAAGAAAGTAATAAAGATCTGGAAGGTTTTGCTGAACAGTATTTTAAAAAGACAGGAAGCACCAACATCCTGGAAGAAAACTGTGGTGGATATATCATCTAATGGCAGTACAGACCCATCAGACCCAGCTTCATATAGACCCATTTCAATTTTAAACCATGATTATAAAGTGTTTATGTCTATACTAGCTAAATGAATGCCAAAGATTTTGCCAAAATTCATAGATATAGCTCAATGTTGTTTTATGGAGGGGAGGCAAACATTTGACATTGATAGAGGAGTGGCCTTGGGTCATCTGGTGCCCTAGGCAAAAGGGCTTCATGATGTCCACACCACACCACCTGGTGCCACCATCCTGGCCTACCTACAGCAAATAAATACTTGGAAAAGCTCACCTACTAGACTGGTGCCCTAGGTGGCCACCTAGTTGGCCTATGCCTAAGGCCGGCTATGGACAGAAAAATAATGATGCAGAGGAAAACACAATGTGAGAAAATACTGCTGTTGCTGGTAGGTCTTGATGCAGAGAAAGCGATCAACAAAGTACGCTGGGATTTTATGAGAAGGGCAATGGAAGCATTTGCATTACCTGAGAGAATAATAAAGTTAATTAGGAGGCTATATGAAGGATCAGAGGCAAGAATAAAAGCCGTGGGGTCTCTCTCTGACAAGTTGCATCTAAGCAGATGAACCAGGCAAAGGTATCTTCTTTCACCTTTATTTGCTTCATGTGTAGTGCCATTGGCAAAGAAAATAAGAGACAATTCAAAGATATAATTGATACAGTAATCAAGAAAAGTTGACTATTTGCAGATATTTTGTACCCAAGTCAAGAAAATGACATTTCAGTGCTGTGGAACATTTTGAGACAGTTTCAAGTCTTTTCAATATATAAAATTAATGAAGATAAAACAAAGGCTACAACCATATTTACATACCCCCACATGGACTGGGTTCAGCAATACCCATATTATTGGAGTGGAAGATAAGTGGGAAGAAACTAAACAAAAGATATTACAAAAACTGAGAGGCTGGAGGCTCTTGTTTATGGATATGGAGAGTAAAATACAAGAAGTGAAAATGTTTTTAGCCCCTTTAGTTTTATAAACAGGTCAGGCATATTTTTATCAACTAAGGGGAAGTTGTGTACAATAATTAAAGACTTTAAGGAATTTATCTGGGAGGGGAAGAGGTCAAGTGGGATTGTTTTTACCTTCCCATAAAGCAAGGTGGTTTAGAGTTACTTGATTTAAAGGGATATTTTACAGCTACACAATTAAGGCTGGTATTCATAACACAAATAAAGTTAAAATTCAAAGTGTAAAGGGATGATGATTATGAAGCAGGAAAGGGGATTTAAGAAATAAGGAGAGAGTAAAATTTTGGATGCAGATCCTTAATGAGAATAACAAAATCCATACAGAATATTATATTCATAAAATAGCAGAAAGTATTACAAAAACTAAGCCAAAATGAGAATGGAGAGAGGAAATTTTGCTGACAGAGATGGCTGCATGCAGGAGTGCAGAGATTAGGTAAGAGGGGGCAGGAATTCACAGAAGAAAACTGTCAAAAGAACCAAGATATTGGGACCGGGTCTATATTACACCACCAAAAACCTTAACAGCAACCACCACTTCGTCGACAAGTATTCAGCGAAATTCACTTCTGCGATTTGCTGGATACTTAAAGAGCAAACAAATACTTACCCTGCAACTCAACGGAACTAAATATAGCTAATGGGGGGGGGGGCTGCACCCCACACCCCGCCTAAATATACCAACTCTGAGATTGCACTACAATGGAGAAAAGAGCAAAATTGTGTGGTTGGCCAACTACGTCTCTGCCCTTTAAATATTCAGCAAATCACGGAAGTGAATTTCGCTGAATATGTGCCGAAAAAGTGGTGTTTGCTGCCATGGTTTTTCGTTGACATAATATAGACCCACTGGCAGCAAATAACTAGACAGGAAAAGGAAACAGAATGTGATGAGTCCAAGAAGACATTTGGACTGTAGGCTAGAGACTGCCTTCCCTACCAGGAATGATCAGAGTATAGGCAGAGAGAGACAGATAGGGGAATCCTGCATAAAAGACCTGCTCTGGTAGAGATTTTAATTGAAAATAGCACATAAACTGCTGTTGAAAAAGGGATAATTAGTACTGCACATAAAATATTACACAATAATAACAAGAATCAATCACAGAAGTTTATAAAAGCATGGAAAGACTGACTGGATAACCAGTTTACAAGGAAATGATATGAGAACATATGGCTCCCAAGTAAGCAATAAAGTCTAGAAGGTTTAGGATTTTTGCATGGAAGTGTTTGCATAGGTATTTTTATACCCCAAGCAGATTTCAAAGATTTGTTCCTTAAGTAGATGGCAAATGTTGGAGGTGTGATGGGAAGGAAAGAGGTAGCTGGTAACATATGTTTTAGCAGTATAATAAGTTGGCAGATTTTTTAAATTCTATACAGTGTATGCTGTCAGAAATGCTGACTGAGCAAATATGTATAACTAAGGAAATTATTGTTTTGAACTGGAGACAAGTATCTGAATTGCTTAGAGAGAGTTAGGCTTTGTAAGGTCTTAAGTGTATTTCTGGTGTCTGCCAAAAAAGCAATTACTAGAAAATGGAAATCAAAATATTAGCCAATTTTATTTAAAGTATTGAATATTGTAATACAGAGAAAGGAACTTGAAGTGGGAGCTTTAGAAAATGGAATGATCAACTTATATAGAAGTAAATGAAACTTTTGGGAACAATGCATGCAGAATAATGTTCTGGAGGAGTGAGGTTTAAAGAAAGGTGGGAAATGACCAATGTATGTATGTAATGCTGTACTGATAAGAGTTACATAAAAAAGAATATATGTGATGTATAATGCATGTAACTGGAAATATGTCATTATGGTTTATACATTAATACATTTGCCTATGTCACAAGTGATACTTTAATAAAGTTGTTTAAAAAGGATTTAAGTTTGACTCCTGTCAGAGGATCATTATGGTTTACACAGCAGGGGCTCTGACTGAGGCTCCCACCCTCGGAAACTTACAATGAAAAACCTTCATTGAGGTGTCCTGTTATTAAATTACTTATTGTATTATTTGTGTGTGTATGGATTTGTGTTTTTGAACACATATGCTTTTAACATTTATACATGTTTTATTATTATTTTTAAGATATTTATTGTTTACATACTATTTTCAATACCAATACTTTTAGTATGTCACTGCCAGGGTAGTATGACTGGATATTTTCTTATAAGAAGAAGCAAGTTTTAGCTCTGATAAAGTTCCATTTCACACTGTGGGAAAGAAAGCACTTATTTCTTAAACTGTGGCTACATATCCAGGTCCATGTGCCTTGTTTGTTTTCAAGAAGTTCAGGTGATTATTATTTTTTTTTATTTTGTACATAAACCTTTAGACCCAACACCATACACCACTTTATTAAAGCAGCTTTGCAAAATTTTCATTAAAAATCAAATCAACTTTGTTTAATGCAACTGACCTTTAGTTCTTAAAACCTGTCTTTTACCCTCTTGTTATACATGAATTGTATAACTTTCGACTACAATTCTTTAACAGGAAAATGCTCCTCCATCCTTTTATTACTTTTAAAACCCCTTCCCTCTCCAAGTGTCCTGTATCTTTTACATATAAACAAACATTCTGTCAGGCCAGGCACACAATACAGTCATTTTGTTTACTACTATTTTTTCAACAATTCAGCTTTCTAAATATGTGCATTTCCTATTAGATTTTCCATTAATTCTTTCCTATATTTTTATTATACTCTACTGTTATTTCCATATTTTTTGCCTGTATACAACTTTCCCTTTTTCATTCTGAAACCCATTCATTTCCCTTGCTCACAGGTCACCATTTTTAACAAAATAAAGTATTACTTCTTCCTTTCACCAAGTACTTTAGTATGAATAATTCCTCCTACATTTCATACCTACTATTATCGCAAATATATTTTTTTAATTTCATTATTACAACTTTGTAACATTTCATCATACTTCTGCATTACTACACTCTTTCTTCCATCTTTCTCTCTATTCTCATCTATATACTTTTATATTTTACTTACTCCACCAATGACTATCTTTCATAAAAATCCCTCATTATACTATTTAATATTTGTATATCCTATCAGATTTCTCATTTTTTCTTATATTTTTATCATACTCGGTTTTCATAATTTCTTTGTGCCTGTACACAACTTTTCCCTTTTGTAATCTGAAAACCATTTTCCCTTCCTCAAAGTTACTGTTTTAATAAAATAAGTGTTGCTTCTTCCTTACACAAAGTACTTTTGCCTGAATACCTACTTTTTATTCCTTGCTTATTATTATTGTCACAGATATTTTTACCTTCACTCTTACACCTTAACATTTCATCATACGTCTGCACTACTACATTTTTATTTCTTCCATATTTCTCTCTATTCTGATATGCACACTTTTAAATTTTACATTGTTTTACATTATTTTACAATTTTGCATTACACATTTAAGTTTTCTTTTCCCTTCTTTTATTTGAAGGGAAGCCCAAGCTCCCAAAGCTCCATTACATAGCTCTCCATCATCAATAACATTTTTATTGTCAAACACACTGGTAAAATTCAAAGTTTTCAGTTTTCTATCTTCTGTATTAATGGATTTATGCTGCACTGTCACTTTTCTTCTGGACTGCACATTTAAATTATTTAACACAGTCTTTCTATTGCGCACAAAATGTTTTTTTTATATATATATATATATATATATATATATATATATATAAAATCGGTAACAAATTTTGAGGCTATATTAAATAAAACTCACCTCACAGAAAGATTCTGTAACTAAATGTATTAATGCCCTTATATCATCCACAGTGCATCACAATTTAACTATAATGTCCTAAATAACAATTTTCAATTGCCACCTCATTTTTGCTTCTAATCCATAACTCAGCTGTCTAGCTGTCTGCCTTATTTCAGTGACTCAATGTAGCTACTAAAGCACAATTTCTCTTTGTAACTTAATGTAATCAGACACTCCACCAACTTCCTATTTGACCAGCAGCAAGTATTTGCTCCTCCACATGCAAAGGAGCACCAACATAAGTTTCAGGCAAGATATTTATAACTTCTACATTCACAACCTCCTCACCTTTTAACTGCAAAGCAGTTTGCCCTAGTCAGCCCGTGAAATTGCCATTTCATTACTTGGTTTGCTATCTTCCATAAGTTTCACTAAGGAGAAATTCAGTAATTCACCTTATATTTTACCATAGCCTTCATAATTTTCTCAACATGTTTATTCTCTTCAGCATCATTAATCCCCAAGCTTCAATCTCTTTTGGCCTCCACCATCTCGGTTAAAAACAAAATCCTACCCCCATTCAGAAAATAGGGAATTTTTATGTTACATCATAATTCACTATTTACGGATTGTATATTTCACATTTACACTGGCTTTAACATACTTTTTCAACATTCTACAAAATAAAAATCTCTTTGTTCCTTGTATTTAATTCTCCTTGCCACTTTCTCCACAGCCATGACTCATTTTAAGTAACATTTCTACCCTGCTATAAATAATACAGCACCACCATACTAGTTTACCATAAATGAAATATCACTGGCATATATTTTTATCATTATCAGGATTTAGTTCTTCTTGAGCATATACTCCATATGTAATATCTAATTTTATTTTCTTAACCAATACCTTTCTCCATGTTTCAATAATCTTTCATGAAAACGTGATCCATAATTTCCATTGCCCTGTATACTAAATATGTCTTGTGCTGTATTGTAGCATTTCTTTTCTGCTTTTACAGATTTTTTTTTAAATCATGAGTTGAAAGATAATCCTGGCATTTGTCCACACCTTTAATCATTTTCTTCTTTCTCTAATAACCATTTTAATATTACTGACTACATTTTTCCACTGATTAATATAAAAAAATAATCACTTTGCACCACTTACTTCTTGTAAACTATAGCTGATAGGTCTATTTTCCATTCCAATATTTTCACTCGCCACTCTTCCCTTACTCCACATCCATTTCTCTTTTTCTATTATTCTCCACTTCCTGTCACAAATATTTATAATTTTATTGAATCAACTTATTCACTACATTTTTCCCAACCATTCTCTTATATTATACAAACACAATGATTAACAATAGGGTTCTTTAAATTTAATCAGACTTCCTTAACTTTATTATAAAATATTCCTCTTTTTACTGTATTTAATCTTGAATCACAAACTAAAACATAGCCAAAATTTCTTCCATGTCTCCACAACATCCCATTACTAAGCATACCTACCTCAATTTGCCCAACACATAGCTACTTATACACTTTTTTCTTAAAACTTAAAAACTCTTCTATAAATTAACATGCATTTCTCTTTCACTCTGCTACTATGCTTGTTCTTTCATATTTTCATAAATACCAAACGTATACCTAATATTCCCATCCTATTACAGTTGTATAGCCCAACATTTTAACCGTATTTCTAAAACCTTAACTCTTATCAAAGTTTATTTTCAAACCTAAACATTTAAATAATTTTTCTGCTTTAACTACTTCAACAATCCAAATAATAATTCTTGTAATAAATACCACATCAGCATCCATCATCATTACCAGAATCTTACATTTTTTCTTCATATGTGCATTTTGCTTCTTTCATTCCATTATTAATCATTCCCATAATGTAATTTATAACTAATGTAAAAATTATACTACTTAATCTCTAACTTGGTCTCTCACCCTTTCAATTTTTAATTTTATGTTATCCACCCTTTGATAGCACGTATGTCATTCCATTTTCGGAAACTGGTTTAATCAATCTAATTATTAGTATATTCATTTTATGTTCTGCCAAAATCTTCCATAACTTTTCTCCCATAAGCTTTTTGTACATAACTTCCTTAATTATAACTACTTTCCTTCTTTTATACAATATATTTCCTTTATCTTTTTTATCACTTATTGTTTTCCCTACAGCTCAATATATCCCACTTCCCATTTCTTCCCAAGAATTTTATCTAATTCTCATGCAAGAGTTTCATCAATATCTTATCTGTATTCATTAAAGAAATCTGTCTCCAATTAAAGCTTTCATTTTCTCCTTTTTTTCCATTTCAGCCTTATCACACTATCACAAATCTTTTTTTCAAACTACTTTCCATTCTTTTTAATATTTCTGTAAATATTTTAATTTTTCATCCATACTGCTAGAAAACTTATAGTCAATTCCAGCTATTCCTGGAGACAAATTAGTTATTACTATTCTGAAAATACCTTCCAAAATATCTTCCACTTCTTTTATAATTTCTTTCATTATATAATTTTCTTCTAAAAAATAGTTTCATTTAATTCTCCATTCTGTTAACTCCATATTTCATTTTTATAACAAGAACCTCCTTATTAATCTCGTTGTTCACTTCCTAATTTCCCTTATTTTCCAGTATTTCCATAATAAACTGTCTTTTCTTAAAATTTTCCCCTAAAAATGGGATAATTCATTTTTTTGCCGAGAACTTGATATTGTCTTAATAAATTATTCTCTTCTAATTCTGTCCATACAATCCTCTCTATTTAAATATTCTTTTAGATTTTTCCAAAATCCAGATTTCTTCTTTTATTTTATTATACTGTACTGTGATGATGTGAGGTATTGCGAGCTATGCCAGGAGAAATAGGGCAGTGGATGTGTAACATATGCCAGCACAGTTATCTAGAGTTTTGTAAAGAATTATATGCTATTTGTATATCAAACTGATTGTACAGGTGCTTGTGTTGAAAATTTATTTCTAAAGTTGCTTGTGTTATAAACATACCAACAGCGGGTCTTGCTGGACAGAAAAGAAATGCACTTGTATATAGAAGATGGGTCATTAACTGATTCACTGATAGAACCCATATAGTCAAAATAGGGGTATCCACCTCCAACAGCAGACCTGTACCAGTGGTGTTCCACAGGGATCTGTCCTGGGACCTCTACTGTTTGGAATCTGTTTCTCCAAAGTACAAGCTAAAACTAAAGGTATGCGGCTGACAAAGTTTGCTGATGACTGCAAACTGGGAGTGGTAATAGAATTTCCATACGATATCAAAATCCTACTCAATGCAAAAAAATGCATCATCATCCCTTTCAGTAAGTGTGATATTCCTGCTACCACATCAATAACAATACTCCAAGTACACACTCAGTGGTGAGAGAGACCCAAGTTGACAGTAACCTTATCTTCGATGACCACATCTCCACAGTTGTAAGAATGGCATTCTATATTGCACATAAGGGCATTGGGGCATTGCATCAAGAAAAAAAAGTTATAACCTCTCTGTACTCTTCCCTCATAACCTCTCTGTACTCTTCCCTCATCAGGCCAATAATTGAGTACAATGCCACTTTTGGCATGTACTTTTCCAAGCACATGCAGCAATTGGAGAGACCACAAAGGCTCCACACAAGGAAAATTCAAGGTCTTCATCATCTGTCCTATGTTGATCATCTGAAATCACTGTCACTTTATTCTGTTTCATGCAGATTACTCAGAGGTGATCTATGCCTTGCATATAAGGCAATCTATGACCATGCTTTATTGGAAATGCTGTATATCTGCAAGTCAAATGGTGCACGGTTTACTCACTCTAAAGACTTTAACCTAGTATGTGACATTAATATAACCTGCTAGAGGGACAGATTTGTCTCTCAGAGGTTATTGTACCTTTGGAATGGATTCCCACTTCATGTCAAACATATCACTGACACTCTTCAAACACAATCTGGATGGGTAAATGTAAATTCACCCTGGGGTTCCACCTGTATCCCCTCTTGGGCAGGGGGAATTCATGCTGATCATTGAAATGAGGGTAGAATTGGCTAGGATTGTAAGGGCCCTAGGGCCATTAGCCTAGTAAACTCCTATGTATGTCAGACTGTATTGTAACTGTTGAAATGAATAAATTGTAACAAAGGACAATGGAAAAGAGATTAATCTCAGTCCAGCTAACTATGAAAAATAGTAAAATTATAATACCTGATTTAGGCTATAAAGATTGTATCTTACAGTTTGATTGCAGCCAGAGACAAAATATCTATGAAAACCAGGACTAGGAATCCTAGTGTATTGTCCTTAGAGATGAACTAACTGCTACTCTGGAAGGGTGGAAATTTTTGAAATGGCTTTATAGCTTCCAGATACTATAACGTGTGTGTGTGTGTGTGTGTGTGTGTGTGTGTGTGTGTGTGTGTGTGTGTGTGTATTATGGCACGTATGTGCTAAATTCTGGTTCAGTCTGTAGTAAAGGGAGTAGTGTGGTAACCAGAAGTCAGATGACCAGATGTTGCGATGTCATTCTGCAATCCAGCACTGAAATGATGTTTTAATAGTAGATGAGACAGATGTCTCGGGGCAGTCTGTTTTTAAACCTGACAAAAAAGGATCACTCATCCACTTCATCTTGCATTGCTTTAGTAAGTAACCAGGGAACAGTAATTCTTTAAACCAGTCAGGGAAAATATACTGAGATTGGTTGTACTGTTTTTTCTGTATCTGTGAATCTATCCATCTGTGTTATTTTTAATATTTCTTGTGATTGAAACCCTGGTGTTTATTGTAAATAGATATTTAGTATGTTCATGTTCTTTTATTATTTAATATATTTAAACTTTTCATTGGGGCTGGTCTTTTAGAGAATATTTTAACGTTTGGGAGTACTTATATTTATTTGGTGACACTGTGACCCCTTCTGAAGCCTTGCTGCATTGGTCAAACACTACCATTTGTATTAGTATTAATTTTACTCAGTATTGTCGCCTCACAGCAAGAGGTTCTCCGGTTCATTTCTCGGCTGGAGCGCCTTCTGTGTGGAGTCTGCATGTCCTCCCCATGGTCAAGTGATGTTAAAAACGTGCAGGTAGGTGCGTGAATGAGTGTGCCTTCTTTGAAGGTTGGGCATTGGGCTGGCACCTCAGCACCATAAAAATCTACTGCCAATCATAAGCGGACCGGAGTTCTGCTGTGGCGACCCCTAACCGGGAAAAGCCAAAAGACATTACTATAATTAGGTACCCTTGTAAGACCCTTAGAGTAGCTGACTTTGGAGTGCTCTGGTGGCAATATCTACCTTATAGTCTGGGCAGAGGAGGCATAGCTGGTAAATCTTTGCCAGCCTTTCCCAGATGTGCGTGCGTGCATGCATGTGTGTGTGTGTGTGTGTGTGTGTGTGTGTGTGTGTGTGTGTGTGTGTGTGTGTGTGTGTGTGTGTGTGTGTGTGTATGTGTGTGTGTGTAAATCAATCTCAGAGAGTGTGTGCGCCAGCTACTTGGAGCAGGGACACAGAGCACTGGTTTCACAAAGAGGGTGTTGGAGTACTTGGCTTGGAACACTTGGCTAAGGATTCAACTCTACAGCTGTGGTCAGTGTGAAGTCTGATTTGGGGCCTGGTGCGAGAGAAGGAAACCAGGCCCCATGACAGTAGTGTATTCTCTGTGTGCTCTTAAGGGAAATTATGTTTGGTACAGAGAGCTGCATCTAGAAATACTGTGTGCATTTTTTTTTCTCAAAGTGAATGTCTCTCACCTGTCAGTAGTGAGGATTGAGGCTCCTTGATTACTGGCCCAGAGGAGGGGCGTCACATATTGGTGAGCAGTGGTGGGATATTAATTGAACTTCTGTAGCCTGTAGGCAGTTGTCACTGACTAAGTGTGTGTATTGTCAGCAGCCACAAAGTAAACAAACAGAGCTTCATTTTCACAACAGTTTATTTTTTTTATTAGTTTAGTCAGGGAAAGTAGTCAAAGATGTCAGCAGAAGATTATTGCAAGCTGACAAAAAACAGTTGGCCAATGTATGCAAAGCCAAAGGAGTGATGCATGCTAAAGAGTAAATTATTTCAGCCTTAATTGCAGCTGTGGCACAGACCAGCAACCAGGAAGACAACCAGTATGGTCATGGGAATGTGCAGCCCTCAGAAACTGGACAGTTCACCTTTTCTTCAGAGGACTTAAAAATCTGTCTGGAGTTAGAGGGACTTGAACTACAGGTCAAAACTTTGGAATTAGAATTGGCAGAGACTGTGGTATTTCGAAGCCAAAGAAAATAAGAGACTGTGGTGTTTGGAGGATGAAGAAAATGAAAAGCACCGTCAACAACAGTGGGAGATGCTGACTCTGTCACAGTCACTGAGGTAATGCAGAAGGGAATACCTGAACCCCACACATGCAAGGCAGATGAAAGTGTATGTGATCATATTACTGAGTTGAGCACTTATTTTCATAGGCGGGTGAGTTGGTGTCAGTTCACCACTTTTGTAAGGTTGGTAGACCTTCTGTTGAGGGAACAAGCCTATAGCACTTTGCCTGAGGACATGAGAATCTTGTTGGCTGACCAGGAGTGTAACTCTGCAGATGAGCTAGGGAAAAAAGGGGTTGTCTACTTAGCAAGCAGGACATCACTGCTCAAGAAGGTATACCCAGTGCTGCACATGGACATAAGAGAACCCATGGTGGGCAGGCTAAACCACCTTTGTCCATCAGTAACAAAGGAAGTCACTAGTTCAGGTACATGACCAAGATCACGGGTTAGATGTTTTAAATGTAACCAGTGGGGCCATGTAGCACACAGATGTCCACGGAAGCAAGGTGGTGAACAAATGGTGGGGGAGACAGCAAGTGGGATCAACAGTATGTCAGTGGTAAGTTGTCTGGAGACAATGGGGGTACCAGACTATCACTGGAGTGTATATCCTATCTTAGTGGATGGAAAACAGGCCATTGCTAAGAGAGAGAGAGAGCCTCTGACATAAGCATTGAGAAGCCTGCAGCGGCTAAAGAGGAGCAGTACTTGCTTGCATAGTCCACTCCAGTCAGAGCTTCAGGAGGGATCCCATTTCAAATGCCTTTGGCTAAGGTTCACCTTGACTGGGAGGAGGGAAAAGGAAACCAGCAAGTAGGTGTGTTTGGGGATATATCTGCAGATAATGGGGAATGATTTTGACAATGCAGTACCTTGTGTGCATACAGTTACATGCAGCCAAGCTTGGAGACCCAGACAGACCTCACACCCACACCTGAAGCCAGGGCTGGTGAGGTGACGATTTAAGGGAGGGAACTACCCTGTAGCAGTGAGACTGAAGGTGAGCCACAACTGTTGGTAGGTACTGATATTCCCTTGGACAGGGTGACTGCAAAGGCAGATGTGAGTGGTTGTACCCTGGATGACAGTGAGGCACTGTTGTCAGAGGACACCAGACTTCCTGTGGAGGGGGAGCTGGGAAGGGTTATATAGGTAGAGTTGAGATAGACTCAGCTTTCAGACCCTAAGCTAAGAGGCTTGAGGGAAGTAGCTAGGAAGGCTCCTGATCCTCCAGGAAAAAGAGAGTCTGTATACTGGAACAAAGGGCTTACTGTATGGAGAGTGGACTCCTGAGGGTGGGCTAGAGGGTGAGGTAATACAGCAGTTGTTAGTGCCTAGAGCCTACCATCTAGCACCCAGCCATAGCCCATGATATTCCTTTGGCAGGTCATATGGGCATAAAGCATGACAAGAGATGTATTATGCAGAACTTTTATTGGCCTAAGATTGCAAGGGATGTAACAGGGTACTGCAGGACCTGTGAGCTGTGCCAAAAAATAGGCAAGGCAGGAGACAAGGTCAAAGCTCCTTTGATGCCTTTGCCTGTAATTGAGGAGCCATTTCAGAGGATAGCTATGGATACTGTGGGGCCTCTGAGTAAAAAGTTCCACATGGAAGAAGTATATCCTGGTGGTAGTAAATTATGCTATTAGACACCCTGAGGTGGTGACTGTCCTCCATCGAGGTAGAGAAGGTGGCAAATGCTTTCTTAGAGATTTTCAGCAGGGTAGGTTTCCTTAGAGAAATACTGACTGACATCGGTGCCAATTTCATGCCAGACCTACTGGCTTGTCTGTGGGAGCACTGTGGGGTAAAGCACCTAAAGACCATCCCCTACCAACCCCAGAATAATGGTCTTAGAGAAAGGGTAAACTGTAAAGACCATGCTGTGGGCATTTGCGGACCAGTTTGAGAGAGAGAGTGGAACAAATATTTTCCCAAATCTCTGTTTGCAAACAGTTAGGTACACCAGAAATACACAGGTTTTTCACCCTTTGAGTTGCTGTATGGGCACTGGGTGAGGGGGCCTTTAGATTTAATTTGTGATGAGTGACAGGGTAAGTGTTAATCCCACAAGTCTGTTGTGGTATATGTCCTAAATCTCAAGACAAGGCTTAGGGAAGCTCATGGGCTTGGCCTAGGAGAGCCTGGCAGGAGCCCAACAGCAAAAAAAGGATTGATAGAACAGGAATGATCGAGCCCGACGGTATGCTGTGGGACAACAGGTTATGGTGCTCATTGCTGTCACACAAAATGAGTTGCAGCCAGCTTTGGAGGGACCCCGAGAAGTGGTAAGGAAGGTCAGTAATGTTAATTACATGACAAATCTGCTAGGCAGGGGGAAGAAGCACAAATTGTATCATGTTAACATGATGAAGCCTTACCATGATAGAAAGGCCCTTGTACAGGGTATTTGCAGTGGATGGCAAGAGTGGTCCAAGTTGGATCTGGTGATTGATCTCAGTGAGGCTTGGACCGACACCTCAATGGAAGGGGTAGAAAGGTCCCAGTGGCTATCCCCTAACCCAGGTTTGAGAAATCCAAGCAGTGTTACAGGAATTTGGGGGCATGTTCACTGGGAATCCTGGGTGCTCCCATCTGGTGCAGCACCATGTGAATATAGGACTCCAAAGGCCTATAAAACAGTCCCCTTATAGGGTGCCTGAGTGAGTCAGACAGACTCTGAGGGAGGAGATGCAGGAAATGTTGGAACTGGGGGTAACTCAGGCATCTAGCAGTCCCTGGGCCTCCCCAGTGGTGCTGGTACCAAAGAAAGATGACAGCACCAGCTTCTGTGTGGACAACACACAGTCAGATGCTTACCCCATGCCTTGGACAGATGCAGTCTTAGAGCAGCTGTGTGGGCTAAGTATCTGACCAAGGGCTACTGGCAAGTGCCCTTGACTCCCACCGCTAGTGAGAGGTCAGGCTTTGTGACCATTTTCAGATTATATGAGTTCATGAAGTTGCTCTTTGTAATCAAAAATGACCCAGCAACTTTCCAGAGGCTGGTAGATCATATCCTAGCAGGGGCAGGTGATTATGCCCTTGTTTACCTGGATGATACTGATATCTACAGCCATTCGCAGCAAGAGCACCTTCAGCATTGTCAAGGAGGTTCTGGGCAGACTGCAAAAGGCACAGTTGACCATTAAGCCCAATAAGTGTCAGATGGATATGGCAGGGGTCTCCTACCTGAGATATAGAGTGGGGAGTGGTAAGGTCAGGCCAGAACCTGCCAAAGTAGAAGCTATTCAGGCATGGCCTGCCCCTGTTATGAAAAGCAGGTGAGCGCATGGTACTATAGAAAGTTCATTCCCAATTATAGTACAATAGATGCTCCCCTCACAGACCTGACTAGGAAAACAGCCAGATAAGGTAGTGTGGACCCCAAGCCTGTCAAGCAGGCATTCCAAAAGTTTAATGGGGCTTTGGGAGGACTGCCGGTGTTAACCAGTCCAGATTACAGCAATGAAATTGCTGTGCAGGTGGATGCTTTTAACCATGGGATGGGGGCTGTACTCAGCCAGGTTTCATCAAAGGGCGGAGAGCACCCAGTTGCATATCCCAGAGATAGAGTCCAACCCAGGCAGGAATGTTATGCAGCTGTAAAAAAAAAAGAATGTCTAGCCATAGTATAGGCACAGCAGAAATTTCGACCGTATATGCATGGAAGGAAATTCACTGTAGTTGCAGATCATAAGCCATTAACATGGTCAAATCAAGCCAGCCAGCAAAATCTCAAGTTAAGATGGAGACCAGGGTTTCAGACATATGACATGACAGTGCAGCACAGCAGTGGGGTCAGCAATGCCAATACAGATGGATTGTCAAGACAGGGTATGGGTTAATGTGTTCCCAGACAGGCTCATGTCCCTTAAGCCATGCTTCTCAAGGGTCACTGGAAAAACTGGCTTGATTCTTTCAAAGGGTTTAGAGATGTAATGATATGAGGTATTGCCAGCTATGCTGGGAGAACTAGGGCAGTGGATATATAACATATGCACACAGCTAGCTGAAATTTTGTAAATAATTATTTCATTTGTATATCAAACTGATTTGTACACATACTTGCATTGAAGATGTATTTGTAACCTGATTGTATTAAAAACATACCAACAGCAGGTCCTGCTGGACAGAAAAGAAATACACTGTATGTCACACTGCATTGCAACTGTTGAAACGAATACATTGTAAAAGAAGATACTGGAAGAAAATAAGTTAATCTCAGTCCAGCTAACTTTGAAAAATAGTCTGAAATTAAATTACCCAATTTAGGCTATAAAGATTGTATCTTATAGTTCTGGTTGCAACCAGAGCCAAAATGTCTGTGAAAACCAGGACTATGAATCCTAGTGTATTGTCCGTAGGTGCGAGCTAATTGCTACCCTGGAAGAATGTAAGTTTTTAAAATGGTTTTACAGCTTCCAGATGCTATAACACATCTTAGCAATGCTCTGTTTGTGCATATTATAACACATATGTGCTAGATTGTGGTTCAGTTTCGAGTAAAGGGGGTAGTGTGGGAACCAGAAGTCAGATAACCAGATGTATGTGATTCCATTCTTTAATTCAGCACCAAAATGATGTTTTAATACTAGATGAGACAGAAGTCTCAGGAAAGTCTGTTTTTGAAACCTGACAAAGGACCACTCACCCACTTCATCTTGCCTTGCTTTGGTAAATAACCAGGGAAAAGTAATTCTTTAGATCAGTCAGGAAAATATAGTGAGATCAGTTAAGTACTGCTTTTCTGCATCTGTGTGAATCTATCAATCTGTGTTATTTTTAATATTTCTTATTATTGTAAATAGATATTTAGCAGTTTCATGTTATTACTTATTAAATACATTTAAACTTTTCATTGCAACTGGTCTTTTAGAGAATATTTTAACCTTTGACAGTACTTATATTTATATGGTGCACTGTGGCCAATACTGAAAGCCTTGCTGCATTCGTCAAACACCACCATTTGTATTAGCATTAATTTTACTCTTTATAATTGGGTACCCTTATAAGAGCCTTTGAGTAGCTGGTTTATGGAGTGTTCTGATGGCAGTATCCACCTTTTAGTCTGGGAAGACAGGGCATAGCTGTTATATCTGTGCTAGCCTTTTCCAGAGGAGGGTGTGTGTGTGTGTGTGTGTGTGTGTGTGTGTGTGTGTGTGTGTGTGTGTGTGTGTGTTAGCTACTTGGATCACTGATTTCACAGAGAGGGTAGAGGAGGACATGGTTTGGAACACTCGGCTAAGGACTCTTATTTGGGGGCCTGGTGAGAGAGAGAGAGGAAACACCAGCCCCAGGAGGGGAGTGTGTTCCCTGTATGCTCTTAAGGGAAATTGTGCTTGGTGCAGACAGGCCGCATTTGGAAACACTGCACATATCTTTTTTTTTCCTCTAAGTGAATGGCCTTCACTATTTCTTAATTGTTTTTCACTTCTTCATAATCCTTTTTACATTTCTTTTCCTATGCCACCCTACAGTCCATCCAATTTTTATACATAAATCTAGAAGCCAAATGGTCTTCCCATGATTTCTGAACTCCATTTCCAAAATCCCCCCAAACTTGTTTAGCATTCAGTTCCTTAATTCCTTTCCCTACTCTAATATAATCATCACTAAATCCTGCCCAAACTGATTCATAACCTGAAAAACATTACCTCCATACTTGTTCCTTCCACCTCCTTTAATGATTCTGAAAATAAATAAGTCTATTTATGTTCTTAACTCATTGCTTCTGTTTGTATTTTCTCTTTTTTCAAACTCTGCATTTTTACCCTTCGAGATTTTCCCCCCACTTTTTTATTACATTACAATTAAAAGCTCATGTTATAATGACATTCTTGTTAATTACATATGGTTTCTTTATTTCATATACCTCTTCTCTATCATTTGTGCATATGCTATCATTAATCTCAAAAGGTGTCTTGTACTTGCATCAATTACTGATAGTCTTCCTATTTAATTATATAATCTATTAATATTTCCCCCTTTATGAAATAGTTATTCATGCACGTCTTTTCATACCAAACTTCCACACAATTTTCTTTCCCCAAAATAGTTCCATTTGTTCTAGTTTCTTTTCTCAAAAATCTAACATCTACTAATCCTGTTATATCAGCTGATACATTTTAACACCACTGATAAAGCATTATTCTTATGTCACTGAACATAAGTCACATTAAGAGTGAATAAAATTATCCATTCCTTTTTCCTAAGTTTTTTCTTTAAATGTTCTTTTCATATCTCTTACTTTTCTACCAATACTTACACCTTTTAACTGCATGTCATCTTATTCCTTCACTTTCATCACCCCTTTCCTTCTTCGATTTTATCTTTTTACTCCATATTTTCCTCCCTCTCTTCTTGTATAATTTCCTGTTCTTCTTGCAAACTTGCTTCCTCACACTCCTTAATTACTGTTGCACTTTCATTTTCTATTTTTTTTAATTTCCCCTTCCTATAATCACCCTTTTATCGCTATTTAGACAATCCATCCACATGTGGTCAACATCTTTGCATTTATAACATTTGCCTGAACTTCTGCTATTATGTCCTTTTCTCCACAAGTCCATCATAATTTTTTCACATTTTACAATGAGATAACTCATCTCCATACAAAAAAAATTGTTAGGGTTGACCCCAATATCTTACAAAACTATTAACCATCAATGCATTTGACAAATGCTGTATTTCGACTTCAATAAAGTTTAGTACAACAAAAGCCATGTCCAAAACATTATGACATAATTCTTCCAAATGTTTCCTTAATTCTTCCTTTTTGACATCAGTACTAAACTGCACATTTATTTTTCTCTAATTTAAACATTTATCATAAATCGATTCTAAGAAATATTTTTTCTTCATATTTATTTTTTTCTAAACCTCATTCATTCTCTTAAATATCAGAAAATGTTTATTATCTAATAAGAATAAATGATCTTACTTCATATGCACGTATTCTCTCAAGGTACAAAAAATTACCCCATACCTCATATCTGTCTGGTTGTTTGCTATCTTTCCCTTCAGTTCTTACTATAAACTTTCTTTTCTGCACTGGAATACTTTATTTTTCTCTGATCCCTTGCCCTGGCCATTGCATCCATGTATGCAAGTTCTTTATGTTGATCATTCTGTCTTTGAACATTCTCTTATTTTCCCACCCTCCTCTTGAAAAATCTTATTCTTATGTCTCCCCACAATACCTCCTAGTCTATTTTTTGGTTTCTCCTGTTGAATCAAATCCTGTAGTACTTTATCCTGCAATATTCCTGACTGAAGGGTTATAACTTCTTGAATCTCCACATTCTCCTACTCGCAAATAAATTCTGAACTAAACTTTCAAAATCATAACTCTGATTTACAACACCTTCACAAAAATAGTCCTTATCTTGCTACTCTCTTCCATGTTATCTGAGACTCCTCCAGCCTCCACTGTGCCTGGAACAAGAATCACATCCAAACTTTTCTGCTTACACTGAGTGAGGGAACTTCCTTGGTGGCCTTTCCAAAAATCTTGTAGTGTGAATATAATCTAGTGGGATAAACCTGGTCAACAAAAACATGAATATTTCTAGGTAAGGTAACACAACCTGGAAAGAGAACAGACAGGTCAAATATATCCTATTAAGCCATCAATATAAGTAGAAAAGTGCCAAATTTCTTGCAAAGTGAAATTCATACAAGAGAAACCAATTACTTTATGGCTAGGCTATAACATATGCTTTCAGTTTTCAATGCAGAAAGTGATACAGTATCTGTATTAGGAAACTTTCTGTATTGCCTTTCGGGTAAACTAATTACTAGTCTTGAATGCATGAAGAAATTCAATTGTCTTATGACTTTCAGCATCTGCCAGAGATCCGAGAAGTACCTGTCTGATTTTTACAGGTGGATGCTAACTGCTGCCATCTTCTAGCAATGGGGGTTTTAGCCTGGAACTAGTAGAAGTCAGATGACAAGAACTGATATCATCCTGAAAACTATCCCAGCAGTAATATTTGAGATATTATTTTAAGTAGTTTCTAAGTGAGACAGAGCATTCTGCATTCTGTCTTGGACTTAACTAGAAGAGCCATTCACCACATCTGCCTTGCTCTAAGTTATTTGGGTATAGTAATTCTCTCAAATACAGTCAGGAAAATAATGAAGTTTAGTTCAAATATTTTTCATTATTTGAGACTGTCCTGCAATGTTGTTTTATATATTTCCTGTGGTTTTGAACTCTGATGTCACTGTGAATATATATTTAGCATTGTCTTGTTCTTATATTATTTATTATTAAATATATTTAAACATTTCATTGTGGCTGATCTGTGTAGAGATATTCAAGTTTTGAGAGTACTTCCATATTTATTTGTGTGGGCAACTCCTAACAGCTTTGCTGTTGGTCAAACTACCATTTGTGTTAATATTCCTATTACATAGAAAGATTGGACACCCTTTGTTAAGGGCCTTAAAGTAGCTGATAAGGAGTTGACTGGTGGCAGTGGTAACTATGTTATAGTCTGGGCAGAAGGGAGCATTGGTAGTAAACCTTTGCCAGCCTCTCCAAGGTGTGTGTGTGTGTGTGTGTGTGTGTGTGTGTGTGTGTGTGTGTGTGTGTGTGTGTGTGTGTGTCTAAATCAAACCTCAAAGAATGCATGTGTCAGCTACTTTGGCAGAGACATGAAGCACTGGTTGGACAGAGAGGGTACTGGAGGGTCTTGGCTTCGTCACTCAGTGGAGATCTCAACTCTAGAGCTGTGACAGTGAGAAGTCTTACTGGGGATCTGAAGGAAAAGGGAGAAACCAGCCCCAGACTGACTGTGGTCTCGGTATGCTCTTAAGGGAAACTGCACCTGATGCAGAGAACTGCATACGAAAATACAGTGTGTGTGTACTTGCCATTCTTCTCAGTGAATGTCCCCTACTGTTGCCAGTGATGATGACTGAGGCTCCTTAATTACTGGTCCAGTGGAATATCATAAGGAATATAAATGGTTAGTTTTACTGTTTTAATATATTTACAGTAAAAGACATATTTCATTTAACTAAACTTAGAAATGTATTGTCTGATGAAGTTTGGTCAGTGTGCCATACGAAAGTGCTTACTTTTGTATATTTTTTTACTGAGTTTATATGCAGTAAAATATCGGTTTCCTTATTTTCAGCTTTGTGGTTCATTTATTTTTATTTGAATGTCAGATCTAAATAATATGCTCAACAGAACTGTTAAAATACTGATTTTGTTTTCTTTGTTTCTGCGTAACGCATTCCTTTCATACTTAAGAAAGCTCGAGAACAAAAGAATGGTCTATTTGTGGGAAAATGCTTGCTTTTTTCTTTTCTTGCTTCCCACCTGTCCTTGATCTGTTCTGAAGAAAATCTAGCTTAACATTCATTACCGACACCTGTGAAAATAATAAGGAACTTTTTCTTTTCATGTATATATGTAAGAAATGTACTTAAATTCTATCTTGTTTAAAATATTTGTTCAGAAGTAAAGAATTGGTAAAATAAAAGCTATAGCAATGTTTTATATACCGATCTGTTCTGACGTACAATTTGATTACATTTTGCAGAATGTTAATAGCTTATGCAGTAGTGTTATTAAATCAAACTATATATACTAATGAAAAAAATAAAGTTAGATTCTTGTTACTGATTATAACTATTTAAAAGAATTAAAAAGAATAAAACTTACAAAGGAAATTAGCAGCTGCTGTGGGTTGTCATTTTATTCGATCACGATGTGAAGCTTAGATAAGAACAGCAGTTTACAATGGCTAAAAGCACACATTCAAGTTAAGAAGAAATTTGTGTGTGTATGTATATATATATATATATATATATATATATATATATAAAATCTACATCTATCTATTATATATATGTGTGTGTCTCAGTATTGCATATAATACTAGAATTAATAGTAAATGTTTTATGAATATGCAAATACACAAGGAATGAAATATCTACTGTAAAATTAAGAGCTATATCAGTAAGTTAAGATATATATATATATATATATATATATACATATATACACACACACGCACGCACACACATACTGTAATCACTAATAGGTTATGATTAAATAGTTATTTGATGGGAGATTTTAGAAGTACAAGCTATACACAGAATAAAGTAGCATATTAGTGGGCAAATAAGAATGAAAAATATACTTAAACTGCTTATAAAAAAGATGTATAATCTGAATATGGCAGAAATATGAATGTACAAGATTTCATATAATTCACAGAGAAAAATCATAAATATTTGAATACAGCCTGAAAACTCAAATCTGAAGATTTATCATGTGAACTTTGAAGCTTTTTCATATTGTATTGCTATTAGATTCACTTACACTCCCCGAAATAACTGATTTCCTAAGTCAGAGATGAAATTTGAGTGTCATATTTCTGAATCAATACATTCATTTTGATAGAGTGCAAAGCAGACTTTTCAATACCCAAGCATATTGTAACTTCTAAATATAATATAGACCACATTTTTTTACAAAAGAGAAATAGTCAGATATTCTCTTTGGCCTCAGTAATATACATATTTTTATGTATTAGTTTAATAAGAATGTTTTAAATATTTATATTAAGGGTTTTGCACAATTTTAAGATAGACACTTGTTCTTTTAAAATTAATTCAGATCTTTTGTTAGATCTATAAAATATGCATATATCTTTTAGCATGACAACTATGTATAAGTACTGATTTTTCTTTTGTATAATAGTTTAGCATAAAATTACCTGACATCTAAGTTTACACATTTCTCTTCAGGTCCCACGCTGTTCTACCTATTTAGAGATTTAGTTATAATGTTGAATAAGCAAATAATTTAAGAATATTTAATGGATAATTTATACTATTAAATAAATAGGTAAAAAGTACACTATTTGCTGGATTATTTAATATTTGAGGAAGATGATTATTAAACTTTCATGTAATAATCTCAGAGTAGTTTTAAATGGAGAAATATATAACTAAATTAATAGTCTCATTACTTTTAACCTATATAATATTATATTAATTGGTTTACTATCATTTAACTGAAGTGGACTCTGTTGAATCCACTTCATGCAAAACCCGAGCCTTGAACGTTGGCAATGTCAAACTCCAATATTGCTGAAGTAAAAATCTTGCCCCTATCTCGACTTATATTAAAGCTCATTCCTAGGTAACATTCAAGATGTATTTCAGCAATTTCGGAGTTAGGCATTGGGCAGGATTCAAGAAGGCTTGCACGGAATCTAAGAATAGTGTAAGATTCCATGCAGCCCTCGCGATCCAGGAACAGCCTGAAATTCCGTGTAAGAGACCAGCTAAAATGTCTCTTACACGGAGTGGGCGTGGATATGCTAATCACCTTGCTTGCAGCCGAAAGGCATGCAAATGAGGTAGATTAGCGATCCAGGAAGCCCAAAGCAGCCCGAGTAAGAGCCGTTTTAGCTGCAGAAATGTACTCAGTTGACTGAGTACGTTTCTGCAAAAAACACAATGGAGCCATGCCAGCTCCAAATAAAGGGTGCATATGTGTCAGACAGCATGCCAATGGCCAAATATGTGGCCATTGGCAAGGTACCCCGATGCAAATATGAGAAATAAATAATTTTTTTTTCGGCGATGTTTAAACGCAGCGCAGCCCCGCGCAAATGGGCTGCGCTGTGTAAAACATAAAAATGAAGGTTATAAACTCACAAATGTGGGTTTTATGCAATACATGGATTTACAATGCAGGGACCAGCAGACCAAAAACAACATGGCCACCGTTTAGTGGTTGCTAAGGGGGGAAACTGAGTCTAAGACATGTAACTAAGCATTAGTAGGCAATCTGATGTAAATGAGTGTTAGGATACTGAATTCCACTGTCACATAGCAAATGAGCACATTATGAGTAGTGTAAAAGATACATAAGGGGGAGGAATAGAGTAGGAGATAGGTGACATCACAGGGGGGAATGGCAGAAAGAAATGCAGTTCATTGGAGGTCAGTGTTACATGACAGATGTCAGACACATATCATGGAAAGAGGAGTGCCACAAGATAAGCATGGGAAAGTCAAGAAATGGAAGGTGTACACTGTTGCTTACACCAAAGTTTCTTGCTGGCGTCATCTTGCGTGCGCGCCATGAGGCGCGAGTAGGGCAGTGTGCGCGCGTGTAAGGCAGACTGAGCATGTGGGAGTCCGTTGTCAGACTTGTAAGACTGTTTGCGCTGGTGTGCGCGTGTTTTAACCTGAATAAGAAGATTCTAAACTGTGTAAGCCTGTGTGCGTGCAAGCCACTGTGAGCGTGTTTCTGCTGGTATGTGCATTGCTCCCCCCCTGAGGAAACAAAGGAAAAAGGAAGCAACATAATTAGTAGGAAGCTAGCAGGGAATACTGCTGGAGCTAGCAGGTGAAAACAATTAGAAGCAGGCAATTACACAGGCAGAATAGTAGCTCAGCCAAGCACTTAAAATTCTGCAAACAGCAGTGCAGGATGTTTCTCTCAAGAGACACTGAAAGACAGGAGTAAGCTATTAGAAGTGAAAACTGAAAAAGCTGAACTCAGAGCAGAAATGCTAAGGGCTGCCATAGCTGTCATAAGGAGACATAGGCTACTTGCGGAGGGTGGTGACTATGCAAATGGTGCCAGACAACCCACAGTGAGGAGACAGAGAAGAGTATACAGGCCCAGGGTCACCTACCATGGGTTACATGAGTTGGAGATAGTAGGAGTGCTATAGAGTGGACAGAGACCTCCTGCAGCAAATTGTCGAGCTGTGCAGGCCACGCCTCACACACACACAATCAACAGAGGGGAACCCATCCCAGTGGAAACCAAGGTATGTGTTGGCCTAAGAATACTAGCAACAGGTACCTTCCAGACACCAACTGGTGATATGATGGGGATATCACAGGCATCAGCCTCCAGTTGACTGCACCAGTTCCTGGATGCCATGTCAGCACATGTCGGTGATCATGTATATTTCCCCAATGCCCGTGAGGTATTGGCAAGCAATATGCATCTCTTCCAGCAAATAGCGGAATACCCTGAGGTAGTGGGTGCAATAGACTGCACGCACATACGCATCAAAGCACCAGCCGGTGAGCGGGGTAGGGCCTACATTAACCACAAGGGCTTCCCCTCCATCAACTACCAGGTCATGTGTGATGCCCAGGGCATAATAATGAATGTGTGTGCTGGCTGCCCTAGGAGCTACCATGATTCCCATATCTGGCATTTGACGCAGCTGTACCAGACATTTGCCAATGGGGACATCCCACATGGACACCTAGTGGGGGGTGCAGGTTATGCACTGGAGCCGTGGCTGATGACACCCATCAGAAACGCACCCACACCTGAACAGGAACGCCATAATGAGGCACACACACAAACATGTAATGTAATAGAGCGTGTGTTTGGGCTGCTCAAGTCACGGTTACGGTGTCTGGACATCTGGTGGAGCCTTGCAGTACTCACCAATTACATGTACCCAAATTGTCATGGTATGTGCTATGCTACATATCATGATCTTGCAAAAACAGCTGCAGCTAGACCAGCATAGGGCAGGGCCAAACAGCCCCCCACCATTGCCAAGGCCATCGCAGGCATAGCGTGACTCGGAGGAGGAACAACCTGAGCCTGCCCCAGTAGGCAGAAGGAGGCATGCCCAGTATGCCCTGGCCTTGGCAAAGAGGCAACGCATAGCACATACACTGGCTCAATAGGAACCCTGGGAATTATACCCCTCTGACTCACTCATATAATAACAGGGATGCCTAAAATGACATAACCTGCTCTCAAACATGTACAGGGAGTGTAGTATGTGCATCTGACAGAGGCAGCCCTGCAGCACCACCTGAGGCATGAATGCCATGTGTTAAGCAATGTAACACCATGTAGTATATGCACATTTGATGACCCTGACTAATATCCTACCCTCACCAAGCATGATGCCACAATATGACGATGAGATGATCAATTGCAATAATTGGCTGAAGTATTGCAGTTAGTCAAAGGGGATCCAATGTGTGCCAGCCTGGGATGACATGCTGAGCATGACATGGATGCTCCACCTGCTAGGGGTGGTGTGCACCTATCAATCCAGGCCTTATGGATACTGGCAAAGGCTGTTGTTACCCACAGCGTGCCCTGAATAGGTAAGGCTGAAAACACAAACCAACCTCCATAGGTATCACAAGGGATAAGAACCTAGATGTAATGCTACCCAATGCCAGAAGTCTAAACAGTAAGATGCATGCAGTCTAAACTCCCCCAGTATGGAGAATGTTGATATCTGTCCTGTAACAGAAAACTGGGTCAAGGCTCACAACAGCACCCTAACACCACCAGGTTACACCTCATACTGTGCTGTACAGCCTCAAAACATGGAACAAGCTACAAAAGGAGGGTGACTAGCAATAATTGTCAAGGATAACCACACCCCCATGTTGGTACCACAAGAAGCAGCAGCATGGACTAGCCATGGTCAAGTAACAGTGGCTAAAACTGCCTCCCAGTTTATAGCCTGCTACAGACTACCGTCCTAACACCAGGCACTGCACTTGGCCTATGTTGGAATACATGAATATATCAAGCCCTCCAAACCACATTATATTGGGTGACTGAAAATACCCAGACGTAGACTGGGAGCATTATACTAGCTCCAACACTGTAGGACAAAAGTTCCTAGAATCCATAAACCAAAATGCCTAGGAACAACGTACCACTCCCACAAGAGGGGTAAGCATACTGGATGTGATAATCAGCAACATGGGTACTAGATGGCAAGATGAGAAGTGTATCCCTCACTGGTAAGACCAGACCATAGAGTAATCACACATGATATACACATCCTGACCACAGTCCCTGGCCAGAAAACCACAGTGAAAAACATGTGCAAAGCAAAAGTTGCACTCCTCCAAACTGATGTGGAATCCATTAAAGGCCCTGTGCAGGTGCAAAATATGGGCCACACCTCAGAACCTGTTATGCAGGCATTCCATGAACACTGCCAGGAATGCTTGGATTATGCAATCCCAAATAAAACCAAGACACAATGCCATACATGCAGGCATCTGGCATGGTGGACTCCAGCCATTACCAAACCATGCAAGAGAATGAGGAAGCTACTACATGATAGAGCAAACATAAAAAGGGAAGTAATCACTGATCAGTAGTATGGCAATAAAATATGTCCACACATACAATCCACTAAGGCCAGCTACAACAAGTTGAATCTGTGTGTGCAATTACATGTGTAAGAGAACTGACCCTTTTGGCAACCAGTACAATACATCAGCTGCTGCATATTCCAATCTCTACAAGGAGATGATGTCAGCACCCAACAAGTACAGCAGAAGAGGGCAAATCTCCCAGTAATGCAAATAGCACGCTCTGCTGCTGCATCTCTCACTACTGTCATAGCACAGTTAGTTATGGCTTTGAATTCCACACATACCACGTGTGTTTTTGTCACACAGAAAGCCCATGTGTGTGGGTTATTGTTCACAATAATGCATGACATCGATTAAACCAGTAATGGCAATGGACATAGATGATGTATGTGTGTGCCAAATACACATATGTACCTGTGACCTTCAATAGTTCCCATGTCTGACACCTGCCACATGTGAATACATGGTATTTGCACTGGATAACATGATGACTGTGGTCTTCTGTGCGGGTGCTGCATTTGGTATGTGTATATACAGTGTGAGATGTATATGGTATCATCCTAGCAGTGAGGGAGACACATCTGGTCTGGGGCATATAGTCTACATGTTGTTCATGAACAGGTGCTGCATGTTTTCACCTGCTGTGGGAGTGGTAACAAGTTGTTCCATAGCAATGCAGTGACTACATGCTAGGAACCTTTCAGCTAGGGTGTTGTAGCTACAGTAATTCATCAGCATTCAGTAATACATAAGCATTCCTGGTGAGGGTATGATGCCAACCAAGGTCAGGGTCATACCAGCCTGTGCCACATGCTCAGAGAGCCCTACCATGTTCCCTATCATGTAGTCCAGGGAGGTACATCACAGGTCAGCCATAGTGGCATGGACAATGACCGAGTCATATGTGTCCATGCCACTGACTGACCTGTATGCTTGTGTTATGTGGTGGACCATAGTGCCCCACGGGCATATCACTGTGACCTTCACCTTGTCCAGCCTGGTGAGCGGGACCTCACTGTACCGGACAATAAAGGTACCCAACACAACTGTAGCAGGTGTGTTGTCTAGCCGTACAGGCTGTGACTGTTTGGCACACAGGATTTGTGTGCTATGTGTTGCACGTGCTGTGTTCTGGCTTACCGTATGCCTGTGTGCCAGCTGCAGAGGTGCCTGCTGCTCAGGCAGGATGCTATTCTGAGGCTCCATGGATGGCCCAGTGTGTTCACGTGTTTGGATTGCTGTCAGTGTAGGTCTACATCAGACTGGTATTGTAGTCACTGTAGTATTTCATGCCACCTGACAGGTTATGCCAGTACTGGGTTCAGAGTGCTTAGTCCCCAGTTTGGCTATGTGGTTGCATCTCATACATGTGTTGTACGTCCATGTGTAGGGGAGAGGGTTGACTGTGTACATGTGGCAGCTGTGACATTGCCACATGACCCACATATTCCACAACTGTACCATAGAGGTGACTGACAAGTGACCTTTGCACATGCTACCATAGTATTGTGATTGCCATGGTGATTAACAGCACATAGGGCCAATGGGGAACAAGGTACAGAAGGTGAGTATGTGAGGGTGTAGTGCCTGTGATTAGTTAGCACTGGCATATATGACTGCTCACATGGACAAATGCCAGGTAAGTCATATGCAATGTGTCACAGGCAACGTACATGTGAACAGGACAAACAGTGACGTTCTGTCAAGTGAGACATGGACATACATATAGTAAGCTATGCAGATGTCACTAGGAGTCCACAGAAGCTCTGTAACTCTGCATTGCAGGTGGGATCAGTGTTCCAAGGTAACTGCAAGCAAACAAGCATGCAAACAAAGCTACAGTAATCAGGGCTGCATGTAGTCCATTGTACAACAAACAAGCTGTACCACTTCCAGTAGGTAACCGTGCAAATATGCAAGCACTATACACATGTACATGGAAATATACAGGTCAGATGGCTAGGGTCCAGTCTCAGCACACACAAGTGTACAGACCATGTACCGTCAGGATGTACAATAACTGGATGGAAACCCAGGTGCACATACCTGCAGTAATACACATGTCAAACAACAGACACTGAGCCTTCACTCAGTGGTTCCATACTTAGTAGGATGTATGCTACCTGTCCTGCCACCACAGTATCCCTGACATTTATGGGGACTCTCCCTCCTGTGAAAGTTAGTTTTGTGTGTTGGGGCTGTCTAGCATGGTATGAGATGTGAGCGTGCAGTGCTAGGGTGCTCCTGTGTGTCCTGTACCAGTCGTGTAGTACTGCACACACGTCAACATCCTCAAACATCCGCATTGCAGAGTCCACTGTGGGCAACATGCCACTTGCAGTTTACATGTCCATCATTGCGTATCAATACTTTCATTACCTTATCCCCTGTGCTACCAATGTATGTAGCCTTCTGTTGACATCTTTACCACCAGTATGCCAACATGTGCAGATGATACACTATGGTACTTACCATGGGTGTAGACAACAGTACAAGACAATCATACCCTTACTGCATCAGGCATGCTGGGATATACCCACAATTATATCAGCACACAGTACTGTTAACAACATGATACTATTACTACACGTCTATGTAGTCACCCTGTGCATCAGCAACATGTTAACCTGTACCTGCACTGATGTTACAGATTGCAGGAGGTGGCAAAGTTTCATCATATGCACAGGGTGTGAACTTGGTATGCCTGAAGCTGCCACTGATACCACCAATTGACATTATGTGTATGTGCGGTGGTGAGGGACAGCAGTACAAGGTGGGGCAATGTTGATGCAGTGTGTGTGTATGCGGTATCCCTAGGTGTTGTCAATTTGCATGTGTGTATGGATGCACACAGTTCCACCTCATGGCTGCCATATACTGGTGTTTGTGGACAGCCACAGACTGTACCTGCCAGGTCATACAGATCAGTGTCTCTGGCCACGGACACAGTACCTGTGCCTTGCAGGGGTGCTACGGACTGTATCCGGTACCAATCCAGACTGGGTACTGTCATCAGAAGCAAGTGTTCATTGACTGGACACAGATCCCTGTCGGGCATGTCCAGAGCCACGTGCACGTGGTCTCCTGGGGCAGTCTGATGACAGCACAGACCCAGCATTGCTGGGGCTGCTGCTGGCACTATGGGGGTGGCCGCGGCCCTGTTGTCATCCGCGACGACTGCCAGCTGCTGCTGATGCTGGCATACGCCCACGTCGATGCCTCAACCGTCCACCATCACCCTGGCTCATGGACATGTAGTTGTGGAACTGATCTAATATGTCCCCACAACGTCTGTCTATGACATAGGTGAAATTACAGATGGCAGCCGCAATGTCACACATACTGTCAGTCATGGCTGTGCAACATGCTGTCAGCTCCCTCAGACCCTGTCTGGTGTATCGTTCCATATGTGACTGTGCCTGCATGACAGCCCAAAACACAGCTGAGGTTGTAAGACCTCTGTGGGCACGTCTGACATGGGGCAGTATGCCCACGGATGCTCCCACGAGAACCCCTGGACATCTGTCTGTGTGGTACCATCTCAGGACCATGCCCATGGCTGCTGTGTGGGGAAGCATGTGCCACAGATACCACATTACCCTGGTCAATGCCCACTGTATCCTGTCCATTACCTAGGGACATTGGTGACAAAGGGTGTATTGGCAGGATAACTGTGTGCATTGATGGGGTTGACAGCTGTGTACTGTCAATTGTCTGACCAATGACGGACCCTGGCATACCTTCCTGTGCCATTACACAGATGTCATCATTATCAGTACCCATGGCACCTGATTCAGGTTCCCTGCTGCATGACACCACAGCAGCACCAGAACCTGTGGGAGGGAAACAGGAAACACAGTTTACAATGTCTACACAATGTTACCAGTGATGCACACATGCACACGTGCACAGGTGCACACATGCACACTACTCTGTATGCAAGATATCAACACACAGACACGCCTGCATGCATACACAGAGCACGACTCAGTGAGCCTAATATTACTATTACTATCAAGACTATTAAAGGTATTGTTAATACACACTCACCAGCATGGATAGGCTGCATTGCTGTTACACCGGAGGGACCTGCAGAAGTGAGGAAATTAATGTCAGTGGACACAACTGTGCCATTGTTACTGAGTATGACACAGGTCAGTAGTACAACAGTCGCCTTTCACAGGTCAGCTGCTGATATTGAGAATATCTCACTTGCACATTAAATACTATGATGACAGCTACAAACCAAGGACACACCTCACATATGCATTAACTACCAGTGTACACAACAGTCAACTATACATATGGCATATCACCTGCATGCTCATAGTCTTGCTGCTGTGTGGCTCCAGCCTCCATCATAATGCAGGTCTGCTGCTGCTGCTGCTGTTGTTGGCGGGCTGGAGCCACAACACTTGAGTAGTCCCTCCAGTCTGGTGAGTGGGGGATGTGTAGCCACCCCACCACCTGTGGCAACCTGTTGCCTGTGGATATCCAATGCACGCTGACGGACATTTCTGATTAAATCACTGCAGTGATGTCATACCTGCTCATATGTCCTATTATGCGTGCCTATGTCATTTACCCGATGGACCAGGTCTTGCCACAGTGCAGCCCTCTCCTGCTGATTCTGGCTGGTGCGGGAAAACAGTATTGCATAATCCTGCACCAGGCTCTGGTTTATCTCCTCATCCTTAGCTGCAGAGTACGCTGGATTGTGCTGGTGAGCCATGGTCCTGAAAAAGGAAATATGATATTAGCAAAATATGTCAGCAGAATTTGGCACACAGACTACACATGCTACTCGACTGTTGTTATACAACATATCTCACATATATAGCATCTGTCTGTCTATTGGTGGATACACATGTAAATGGCCAGGTATCAGTGCTCAGCCAACAACTGTGCAACAGTACCTGGCACACTCCATACGACATACTACCAAACCCCAGCAGTCAGAACACTGATTCAGGCTCAAAGCACCTCCTCACTCTGGGGGTTTGTATCTAGGTACTGTATGGGGTACATCATCAACTACTGTGAGCTGACCACAAACTAATTGCCCTGGATATACATATCCCACCTACACCACCAGCACAAACGACTACAGTGAATAACATTTCAAATGCAAACTTTACACTTCATAACACTGACATGGTATCCTTTAAGCCCACTGGGCCAGTGGAAGACACAACCCACAATGCTGACCCCTTCACAAATGATTTCTACGGACATCTCTGAGAATGCATGGATCATGCAATCCCATATAAGACCAAAACACTCTCCACAAAGGGAAAGCATCCTGTCTGGTGGACCCCAGCCATAAACAGATTGTATAACAAAAGATGGAAGCTACTGCAAGACGGAGCATAATTCCATAAAGGGAAGGCAATGTCTGATCAGCACTAGTAAGGAGCTATTTTCTCTCATACAAACATCCATGGGCAACTTTGAGAGGGAAATCAATGGGGACACTACAGATAACCACAAGGCCTTCTTCAGTTATGTTAGCAACCTGGTCAGAAACCCTCCAATATGCTCATAGTTAGTACACAACAACAAATAATTCACTGAACCCACAGATATTGGCAACATTGTGGCAGACAGGTTCAGTGCAAGTTTCCCCCCTCCCTTTCCACCAAACTAAGACATACTTATCCCAGCTGACTGTAACCTCCCTGTCATCACAGATGTCCAGGTGAGAGCCGCCCTCAGAAAAGCAGAAAACACAACATGAATGGGACCTGATGGTATCTCCGGTTGCATGCTACATGAACTCCAAGAGGAGCTAAACACACATATAGAAGTGCTATGTAACACTAGCCTGACTACAGGATATGTACCTGTACACTGGCATACAGCAGCAGTGGTTCCACTCCACGAAGGAGGCACCTCTACATACCAATACAATACAACACAATACATTACAATACAATACAATACAATATGCTATTGCCCCTGGGACTACAGCAGCATACTGTTCTGCTACCCTGACCATTGTGACACATGTGATGTGATGGTACCTGCTCCTGTCAAACAGTTACACAGGGTGACTCATATGGCATATTACCTATCTGACTAACATTCAGCAGGGGTATGTGTGACATGTACTCATGGGGAGTCTTGCTTCTTAATGCTGTGTGGTTAATTGCAGGGTATGTCTCATCTGTGGGTAGGAACCTGTACCTCCACCATGTGCTCTCTACTGCAGTGTCACAGACGACACACAGCAGTCATTTAGGTTGTGGATGGTGTGAGGTGTTACTATGGTTGTTGGACATCTGTCATGGGTGTGACTTAAGTATGTAAATCCAGGAGTGGTAACCTCTATGTGGGTAGTATGTGTATACTCTGTGGTGTTGTCAGTCACTCTGCATTGTTAATGTGTTTGAGTGCATTGTCACAGTGTTGTACATGTCACTGTGTCCTTCTCCATATCTGTAGCTGTCATGTGAGGTACATACCGTGGCAGCCATTGTGTGGTGTGGAGGGGTACACTGACCTACATGTCCATAGCTGACACACCATGTCTGCTGACACATACCATGTGCAGGTATTCCAGGAATAGTGTGCCACTGTGAATATCATTGGGGGGACTATTGTACACATTTATGACCCTGTTCACCCCTGACACATGCAGTGGTGGGCAGCCAATCACATATCTGGTGGTTACTGGTGTAGGTGATTTGAAATGGGGTATGGTACTCCAGTTTTGACACTGGTGTTCACTCCATGCCTTTCTCACCAGGCACCTGTTGCAATACATCTGTACACATGTGCCTCACTCAGAATATCTCTCTCTCTCTCTCTATATATATATATATATATATATATATATATATATATATATATATATATATATATATATATATATATATATATATATGCCTGTATACATATACACATATATATATCGATGTACATATATTGCTATAGATATGGAGAGGGGGGTGTGACAGAGAGAGGGTGAGAGTGACAGAGGGGGTGGGACAGGGGGAGTGTGAGATCGTCATATACAGTCATATCTGTAGATAGTCAGATCTGTCTGTCTATGTATATGTATCTACATATATCTATATCTGTATGTGTGTATTACATATATATGTTTGTACATATTCTATCTACATCTGTCTATGTATTCCTACATCCCTCTCTATGTATACATATATGCATATTATATATATATATATATATATATATATATTGACATACATATGTATCCATATGATAGCTAGGTATATCAACATGTGTGTTTACAAAACTGTATACACACACTAACATACTGCTAAACATACATAACTGTGAAACCTACTTTGTACATTGCACTACAACCTACATTCAACCTACATTGATATGTGCACATAGATGCCCTCGCATACATATGTATGTACAGCCTTCACTGATAGTTGCTGTATGTCCCCTGCCCTATGCACATCTTCATATACATATGGATACAGACCAATGACACATATGGAGGGGTTCACAGTATGTAGACTTTTAAAGTATTACTTTACATTACCTGTGTTTGTCACAGCTGCTTGCGTTGCCGTCTGGTTTGGTGTCCTGCTGCTCCAGTTGCCAGCTTTCGAGTGGTTGTTGATGACTGGTTTTGTTTGTGTAAGTTTTTTTTTTTTTTTTCCTCTCTCTCTCTCTCTCTGTTTCTCCCTACCTCCACAGGGTGCAATGAAAGTATTTCATGTGTGGACTGGGAGTACAGCATGCTTTTGTAGATATCTGCTTATGTCCATGTGATGGCATCTGCACCAATTGTTAGCCAGCATTTGCTAATTGCATGCAGCCAGTTGTGTACTGATTGCAGTTCTCACTGATTCCAGGACAGTGCTATAAAAAGGTATGCGAGATAGGTGTAGCCCTTTCAGAGTTTAAGGGTAGGGACCATGCTGGTATGCTGTGGACACTGTTCTGAGAGTGTAAATGTTAGTATCCCCCTCATATTTCTGGATGTGTTGTAGATTAACATTTCTCCATTCATTTCTCCAGTTTCCTGTACTAAGTGTGTATGTACACTGACACCTAAGACTACTACTACTGTTAATGTGGGTGTGTGTGCTTTCCTGTGGGACATGTGATATAACTGGTATATAGCAGTGGCTCTTGCACTTTGTTGCTATGGCTTCAATATTTGCCCTTTACATTCACTACTTGTATGCCTGCTAGGTGTCTTGACTGTAGTGTGTTGCTGTGGCTTTCCTAATTTCCATTTACATTCACACCTTGGAATGCTTGCTATATCTGCTAGGGTGTTACTGCATGCAGTGTGGTCTGGCCATGGTGTGGGCCTTGACATCTATTAGGGTATTTGAGTATGCTGCTGAGCAGGCCCCAGAGACTCTCAGGTGCATCTTTTATCTGCCTCATGGAATGGTACATATCAGTGGGGTACACCCATTAAATTGTTTGGTATTCTGCAGTTGTGACTGTGGGATAGTATGAGCATATGTATTACTACACTATTTCTGCCATGCAAGTGGTGCATACTTCAAGTACTTCATAGTTACCATTGCATGTGTTGTAACACCTTTCTGCCTACTGTTTGTACATTTCACAGGGAGTCTGTGGGGCATCCCTGTAACTCAGTCACTGTTGCTATGTCTAGGCTCTTAACTATTCAAATATGGCAGTTTCAGACCTCTCAAGTGTACATATATTTGCAGGTTGTCAACATTTTTGCCTCATATTTTGGTCAATATCTCATAAACAGCTTTTTCTGGCAATTCACTCTGGGCTCAAGTCAGACTATAGTGACAAACATTTCAGTTTCAGACTTCATACCCTTCCAAACATCCAACAAAATGCAGAACCTGTTACTCTCTGAACTGTCTAAGTTTGTTGTAGCATTATTTGGAATGTGTCCCTGTTTTTGGCCCTTTGCTCCACATTTTTCATTACTTAGTCCGGATGTGTTCCTGTAAGAGGTTGTGGGGTATGGGCAGTGATTATCCTGCTGTGAGTATGTGTGTGGCTTGCAAGGTGCTACAGTGATATTATTACCTACTAGCTACCAACTAGCATGGCTGTTTCTGTTCACACACTGCTGTTCTAGAAATCCACTACATTTGACAGTAAATATACATGACATGCTTTGTGTACTACACATCCTATATTCCCTTTACATTTATTCCTACTATTACATGATATATATATTGTAGCAAAATGTTTTTATACAACAGTCATGGCTTAGTGGTAAGTCATGCAGACTACTGTTTCCAAGGTCCTGGGTTCGGGACTGACAGTGGGATTTTATTTTTCTTTTGAGCAGACTACAGGACTTGTCATTCAGAGTGACTAAGGCACTTTTAAGCAGTTGTAACCGGGTTAGCGCTGGTTTGCGCAGAGCTCACGTATGTGCACTGGCGTTCAGCTCCGCACACACCCACTTACAACCGCTTAAAAGTGCTTACTCTTGCGCACACCCATGCTATTTTCTTTGAAAGAAATGAAAATGGGGAGACAGGAAAGTGGTGAAAAAGGGGTCACAAAGAGGGTAAGACAGTAGGGAAACAAGCTCGGGTTTTGCAGGAGGGATGTAGGCAAGGCCCATAGTTGCCCATTTCTTTATCAGCAACAGCTGTGCATATGTTTGTAATTTGGTGTGACATTTGAAACCTTCCACCCCTGAGAGATGTGTAAGGACAACAATAATACTTGTTGTACAGCCAATTGTAATTGACAGTTTCCATGTCCAGCAGACGTGTGCGAAATGGGCAGCTATGTATGGGGCATAATTTTTTTGTGGGTACAGAGTTTTTTTTTTTTTTTTCAGGTGAGAGTGGCATGTCAGGTACGGGAAGTCGGTATAGCTGGGGAGGTAGGTTGGGTAGGTTAACAGACAAGACAAACAAGACACATACAGGGGCGGTGTATGACACGTGGGGGGGGTTACACAAATTGACGGGGACGGATGTTTGGATATCTAGAGCCCATGAGCCCACAGATGGCAACAGTGGAACTGATATCCCCACCCATGGGCAGTTGCCACTGTGCCTTCACGGCCCAGGACGGGGCTGTGCTGGGGGCTGTAGGCCAGGCAGCAGGCACGCCTGTTAGTTGTGCCACCTGTGCCTCAAGCTGGCGTAGGGGCCCAAGAACAGCTTCCCAGATCTCCCTATGCACCACAGTCCGGACATTACGGAGGGTGAGTGGATGTTCTCCTCCGGCCACACTTGCAGAGGGGGGACGAGCCCCATCCCCTGCAGCGCTTCCACCCACAGGTGGCACAGGGCCACCGGAGGAGGGTCCGGCCTGGGGAGTACTGCCAGGTGCACTCGCCAGCTGAGGGGGGAGAGGTGGGTCCGCTGGAACCCGCCTTCCCTGTCGTCCTATGTTTTGCATTATGTCATGACAGTTTGGGTTAGTAACGTACAATACCATTCACAATTAGTTGTAACAGCATGCATTAGTATTCCGATTAACCAAACACCCAGATATTCAAACCATTGAACAGCAAGCATAACACATGCATATTTTGAACAGCAATACACAGTCCAACAACATGCAGGGTTGACTGATGGCAACAGGCCATCAGGTTTGGATGTATGAACAGGGCAGATGCATCAACGTACATGCAAATATGTATGAACCAACAGGACAAATGTCCAGGGGTGTTAATTGTGATTGCACATACCAATTTCACCTGGAATGGGTTATATGTGGTTATAGGGTAGGGTGGAGAAAATTTAATTAACTTCAAATACCAATACATATGCTGTACATTTCTAATAGCTGCAGATATATACACACTACAGTTCTGCCTGCAGTTTCCTGTGTGATAACAACTTCAAGTTGGTGATAGGAATGTTACTGCTACATCAATATACATTTTCATTTTTATTCATACACATTCATATCTGGCTCTGTTCAGCTACATCATCCTGCTACATTTGCTTTATACAGCTATAGACAACTGTGGATGTTTGGTATTTCAGACAACCATACTATCCGCATATTGCAGACTGAGAGCAACATATCCAGATTTTGGGATACACATTCCAGCTGCGGTAACATTTTCAACACATTTTACAGTTTGGTTCTGCTTGTCACATTCATTTCATTCTGTACTGACTGCAGTATACTTTATTCAGGAGTTATTACTACTTTACTGGTGGATTCATAACTCTTTCTCACACTCTCTCACTTGTTTTATTTTTACAATTCAGGATGGTACTTAATTCTAGGCTTTATTGACATGTTTTACCTGTAGTTATTACAATCCTTTCCAACAGTCTCACTTCTGTCATGTTTCTGTATTTCAACAGGGATATATTTCACACATGTTTTACTCAGCTTCTGCAGCTGTACTTTTCACCCTGCTGCAGGTAATGCACTATTATATTACAGGTGGGACATCTTTATTTCAGACTTTATTTCAGACTTTTTCATTTTTCTGTTTGGATTACAGGCTGCATCACACTTTTGTAATCAAGCAATACTTGCAAACCCTCTTACACTATATAAAAACACAAAATCGAAACAAGAGTTACCATCCACGAAACTTGAGAAATCAGTATCACAGAATCCAGTTCAATCCAATGAAAATGTTCCAAAGTTGCTTTATTGGGATCCAAAGAAAAAATAAGCGCTTTCACGTAGGAACTATCTACGCTTCATCAGATTACAAATAAAACTGAAAAAAGGTATCCATTAAATACATCCCTGGCCGGGAAAATTTATTCCTATGGTGATTGAGCACTTCTAATTAACAACATTAAGCAATCTCATTAACTTCATTAATTCAAAACCATAGTATTGTAAGTTAAGAACCAATATTTTCAGAAGTTCCATGAATAAAATACAATAAAACATATATCTTATAGAATCGAGATCTTGCTACTTTTTATAAACTTCTAATTGTTCAGATATTTATGTATTCAAGACAACATGTCTCAAATAAATTCCGTACATGTATACTAAAAGAAAAAACAAGTAGAAACCAGCTTATAAAGAATGACGAACATCAGAAAGCTAAAAACAGGTGAAAGCTGTCACTGAACTTAAAGTAACAGTAAAGTAGCGAGTTTCTTTGTTACTATGTATTCTTCTTTACTGTGATCGCAAACATTCAAAACACCATGATGCCATGATGTCCATATAGTAAAAATCATTTCATAGAACAAAATCTAAAAAATCTAAAAAATACATAACAAACCCTCTTACACTGTTACTTGCACATTTTATCACTTAGTGACTACACTGCACTCTTTTGCTAACTGTCATACTTTTATATTTATTTACAGTTACAGGGAGAGGATTACTGACCTGCCTGGTGGCGCAACCACGCCAGCCTATCGCCATAGGCTCTACGGTTTGCAGAACGGACACCTGCAGCTGTAATATAAATAAAGTAATATTGGAATACACATCTCCATAATATCAGCTAGGTTAATTTCTTACATAAATAATTAGATGTAACTTACTCAGTAGTGGGGCGTTGGGCATTTGCCGGGCCTACTGGATCCAATGGTTCAGTTGGTCCTGCTTCCGTCTCTTCAGATCCGCATGGTGGTGATGGACCTGCTCACCAGTCCTTGGTATCCCTGTGGCACTGGTGAGATCATGAGCCAACCGGTCCCACGCCTCAGCCCTATATGCTCCCCACAGGACCTGGCCCTGCATGAGTTGGGCCTCATGATTGTGGACAAGGAGCCAAACCATATATTTGGACTCCTCAACGCCCCACCTCTGTGCTCGAAAGCAACTACCCTCACCTACACCTGACATTCTGGCTGCAAGTTGGTTCTACAATCAGTTATGCTGTGTATTCCCGCCTATGGGGCTTATATATGCCGTTTTTCCCGCACTTAACTGTGATTGGCCATTTTGGAATTGTATCAGCTTCACAAAACCTGCTTTGTCATGCTCCTCTTTCTATTCATTCCTATATATATGCTATTACTGCATTTCTAAGTGCAGCTGTCATGGCTTAGTGGTTCAGTACTTTGACTATGGTGCATGGTATCCTGGGTTCGAACCTGGCCACTGCTTTTTATATTATATGACTGTCTACACAAGCTAGGAGGTGTGTCTGTTTAAAGGCAGTTTTGTTACAGCTTGCTCAACATTGCCCATCGGTTAGCTTGTTGGCATGGCGCGCAGCTCCACGCAAACAGGGTACGCTGGTTTACGCATCATTTGGCTGTCAGCACGCATATTACGCTCAGCTATGGGCACACAGTTTCAGCGTGTTAAACCACTGCTCACTTACGGGCACTCATTTTACACCTGTTAAACCACTGCTCACCTACGGGCAGATGCACTCAACTTGTTAAACTGTAGCTCAGCTATAGGCATATCTGACATTTTTTATTATTTTATCTCACATTTCTTCAAAATAAATGGCCCATTTCATTACATTTTACATAAAATATAATTTTATATGTGTACATATATGTCAGGGACTTTTTTCGTGCTTATTTCACTAAAAATAAAAATTGATGTTGGGGGGGCTCGAACCATGACTGCCTGCTCTTCAGCCAACGTCTCTACTGCTACGCTATTGCTTCTTGGCTTACTTTGCATATGTAGTTCTTATATGCTTTTCCACTGACTGCTAACTGTGGCTAAGCTACGACGCCAGCAAAGCGCACTCACTGGCAAACATCTTTACAATTTAAAAATATATATATAACATGTTCATTTATATATTTTATGTTCATAGTCTGTGGGGGCATGTGTTGTGTTTATTCACATTTACACGGACTCTGTTGTGGGGGTTGACTTTCGGGACTTTTACTCTTCTGGGGGCGTGTCCGTTTGCAGGGCTCGGCCTACGGACACACTCCCTACTGTCTTCCACGGACCGTGTAAGCCTTAGTGCGATTCAGCATGCCCTCATGCATATGCATGACATGCTGACATCACACTGTTTAACTGCAGCCTCCGTGTAAGCCTTGTAACTCTTACACGGAGGCTTCGTGAATCCTGCCCATTGTGTTTTTGCGGACGTCGGTCGATTATATAATCATTTCACATAGTCCGTTTCAATTAAATGATAGTAAACCATATTAATTAGTTGCAAGTCATGTTAGTTTTTGGCTAGTATTTTGAAGAATTTGTAGTTATATTGGAAGGTAGAGAGATAATAGTGCAGTTTGTCTACTTGATAAACAAACTAGGAACTTTGGTATCCATAGTAGGTTGTGTTTCGTTAGTAACACATATAGTTATAGCTGTAGACTTGCTTTTGTTATTTATGAGTTTTAGTAGTTTATAAAAAGGAAAAATTAAAAAAAATGTGGAATGTTAAGATAATGTTGGAGGAAAGCATTAAAGTCTTATATACAATTAAATTAATACAGTGGATAAAGATGTCATATCTTTTAAAAGAAATTGTTTTAACTCATTATAGCTAAGTGTGCCTCCAGGCATTTCTGCAGTTACCACCTACTGCACCTTTAGGCATCAAATATTGCTTGTTCATATTAGCATTAATAATTCCAAAACCATGCTACATACAAAGTATCATAATATTTTACCTTGAAGCATACATGATGGCACACACAACTATATATTGATATTTGAGCTCCATACATGAGTATTTGTTAGAACTGTAAGGTGATAACTTCATTATTTAAAGGCTCAAGCCACACCCAGTGGGAGTTAAAGGTACACACTCAAAAGAGACGTACTGGAGAGAATGAGTTGAATATACATTATGGATAGTTTTAATCTATTAATTATTAATGTAAATGGATTAAATAATGGCAATGAAAGGAAATCAGTGAGATTATTAAAATTAAATAGAAGAAACATTCTTGCAAGGAACTCTCTTCACAAATAAAGATATACAATATTAAAAATAACTTAGGTCACGGAATGCTATCTGCTTCTTTAAACAAAGAGTAGAGAAACTGCTATATTTTGGAGAATCTCTTATGTAATGCCCAAGTTCACTAAATCCATTAATGATCCCAAAGGAATGCATACATTTGTAGCAATTCAATATAACTGCAAAGTCTACACACTAGGTAATTTTTACTGGATCCCTGGAATAGGTGCAAGAGTGGCTAAAGATCACTTCAACTTACTACAAATTTATTGGAATGGTAGTTTAGTTTTAGAAGGGGATTTTAACTGAATATCTAGTATAGAAGATACAAGTGAATAGAAGAAAGATAAAAATTCTGGTATGAGCTACGGCACTAAATAGATGGATTAGTAATAATTGAATTTAGAAGAATGAACAGCTGTATATGTAAAAATGCCATTCATCGATGTGTTTTTGTGAGATCGCAGTACAGTGAAGATCGGGAAATTTACCCTTTCCTCACTGTAGTTGGATCTTGGAGTTGGTATATATAATTAGCTGGGGGTGTGGTGGGCGCAGCCTCCCACAATAAAGGGTTTGAAGTCCAGAATTTTTGCTGTTTACAGTGTTCCATTATATGAACTTTCATTCATATAATATAGACCCTAATAATTTAGTTGATATAATAGTAAAACCAGAAGAGAAGTCACTGTTTTTCACTCATTATTCTTATGCACATGGGATATAAACTAGAATTGCTAGGATTTATGCCTCTAGAAATTTACTTAATACAGTGAATTATTTTAAAACTTGTGTTTACCCTTTATCTGATCATAATGCACTAAGTATCAATACAATAATGGACATAAGGAAATTTCAGATTTACAGAATCCCAGTATATATGATGAAATTAAAAGAATTTAAGAGTTACATTATGGAGCAAATGGAGAATTTTTTTATCCTTGAATGATAAAAGTCAGTTTAGTAAAGTCATATTATCAGACTCCTTAAAATGCATATTAAAGATAGAATGGGAAGATGGGCTAGTAATAAACTGAGAGAGTGGGATTAAGAGTTGTTAGAAATACAAAACTAAATACAAAACGTGAGGTTTGATCAGCAAAGAAATTAGATAAAACCACAAGTCATTAAAAAATTAATGACAAACTATCAGTTTAAATCAAAGTGGAGATAGTTTTAGAAAAAATAAAATTACACAGTTATGCAATGATGTCAAAAATCTACAGAGATTAGCTAATAGAAGTAAGATGTTAAGCAAAAAGGCAGAAATCAATAATATCCAAATTCCTCACACTAATAAGTTGACTATTGATAGAGGAAATGCTCAATATTTTTAAAAAAGTCCATGAGATCTTAAAGATAAAAATAATAATCCTGATGTTTACAAAATTGACAAGTATTTAAAGAAAAATGTTACTAATAAACTTAATGACCAACAAATAAACATACTGAATAAGCTTACTACCCTAATAGAAGCTTTGAAAAAAGGAAAAATAGTAAAGCTCCAGGATTAGATGGCTTAAGTATGGAATTATATAGTCTGCTTCCATTAAATATTTTAGCATTACTAAGTGACACTTTCAGGATAATTCAGTGACACAATAATTCCTTCCTCATGGAAATTTTCTGTAATCTCAGCTATACTTAAACAAGGAAAGAATAAATTAGTTTCCTCATACAGACCAATTTTATTATTACATGTAGAGTATAAAATATTTCCATCTTCACTACAAGATTAAGAGATACAGCAGATTAAAGATCATACCGGATTTATAGTTGATAGCTTAATATATAATACAAAAAGGGTAGTAACCACCTTAGATTTAGCAAAAGGAATGAATAAGACATTGGCACTAATTAGCTTAGATATCAAGAGAGATTTTGTACAGCAATAGACAGTGAGAATTACAGACTCATAAGCTTAACCAGACTTATCTGTAAGGCCGTGGAATGAATCATCATGGACCTTATAAATAAGGATAAAGGTGGATCTCCAAACCCTTAACCTGTCACAGTTTGGTTTTGTCAAAGGCAGGTCATGCCTGTTATATGTAGTAGACTTCTTTGAAAATGTCACCAGAGCCAGAGATGAAGGCAAATCTGTGCATACAGCCTACCTTGACTTATCCAAGGCCATCAACACAATTCCACATTTAGGCATAATTGATAAACTTTCCCAGCTGAATATCAGCCCTTATGTCATCAGGTGAGTTGCTAACTGGTTAAGCGAGAGATAATACTCGATTAAAGTTTGGGACTTTACCTCACCAGCAGAGCTGTCACCAGATGGGCTCCATATTGTTTGGAATATACTGCCAGAAATTTAGGCCAAAATAGAGGGGCTGTGGATGACTAAGTTTGCTGATGACTGCAAATTAAGTGCAATCACTGAATCCCCAAACAATCACCATATACTTCAAGAGGGACTTAAGTGGCTGGTGCCAAAGCCATGGACTCAAATTCAATGATAAAAATCCATTATCATCCCCTTCAGTAAAAATGATATCCCTGCAGACTGCCATATAAATAATAATATCCTAAGTAACAACTCAGTAGTGAGAGATTTCAGAATGCAAGTTGACTGTAGCTTAAATTTTGACCACAATGTGTCTAATGTGGTAAGGAAGGCATTCTATGCTGCTCACCTCATTAGCAAAGGCATTGCTTCAAGAGTGAAAAAGGTCATAATTCTCCAGTACTCGACCCTCATCAGGCCAATAATTGAGTAGAATGCTCCCTTTGGTATGTACCTTACCAGGCCACCTGCAGCAACTTGACAGACCTCAGAGAAGAGACCAAGAGAATTCAAGGACTCCAGCACGTCATACACTGACAGATTGAAGTCACTGTCACTGTACTCAGCAGGATACAGAGTACTTAGAGGAGACTTGTGCCTGGCCTACAGAGCAACCTCTGATCCAAACCTAATGGAAATAGTGCACATCAGCAAGTCAAATGGGACAAGGGTCACTTGCTCCAGGGACATTAACCTTGCCCCTCTGTGACCCTGTTTAAGTATAGCCTGGATGAATGGATGGGAAATCATAAATTCCTGTCAGGGATTTCACATATGATCCTGCTAGATGTGGGTAGTCACTGCTAACTAAGATCTCAAGTTTAGGCAAGATCCTTTATATTGGGTTTCTCTAGTCTTATACTGGGGCTCATACAGCTAGGGTTATAAAGACCTTCGGAGAACAGCCTAGTAATCACCTAAGGAACTACTTATTTAAAAACGTTAGCAGCATTTGCATTTCCAGAACAATGTATTGGAATATTTAAAAAATGTATGGAGACTCCAAACCATATGTTAAAATTGGATCTTACATTTCTCAAGGACTCACTTTAAACAAAGGTGCAAAAGCAAGGGTGTCCCTTGTCCCCTCTAGTTGTATTAGTTACTGAACTCTTAGCTTGTAGTTAAGGAGCAACAAAAAAATAATGGATTCTCAATTAACAAGGACTGCCAATCTAAAATACAGCTTTTTGCAGTTCATATTTTACTAACTATAGGAAATTTAAATTATTCAATTGAAAAAATAGATGAGGAAATTGAAAAGTTTAAAGAAGTATCACTGCTGGAATTTAATAATAAAACTGAAACTTTAGTATCAAATCAATTACTAGATAGCAAGTTTAAAAATAAATATAAATGGGAAGCGAAATAAATATTTAAGAATAAAAATCTATCAAGAGGCGAGTAAGAGTAATAATCAAAAAAAAATAATTGAAGTGTTACTTCTTATTAAAAATGAAATTAATATTTGTTTTTACTTTTGAGGATAGGTTAGTACTTATTAAAATAATTACCCAAGTTTATATATATATATATATATATATATATTGCATTCAATAGCTTTAATGCCAGATAAAAACATTTTTTTTCCATTTTCTTTAAAAATAACTTCATTCTTATGGCATCCTAAAAAGCAGAAAATTGCTTACAGAAATCATATAAAAGTATGGTGGTTATTAGCTTTCCAGATGTAGAATTGTATTCTACTGCTGCAAATTTTAACTCTATTATACTCTGGATAGACTCAACTTACACTAGTCAATTGAAAACCATTCAGGAGAAGATTATACTACATTCTAATACATTTATCAAATGCAGCAAATTAGAAATATATAACAATCCTTTCAACTGGCTAAAACAATTTACCTTAAAAGGAAACTCATTTCATTCTTTAGACTCTGCATATATGAAATCTTTTTTTTTTTTTACACAGTTAATATGTTTTTAAAATTCCATTAAAATCAAAATGGAAATGTTTGTGTTTTCCCATTGCACACACCTCTAGATCTAAGGAAATTCAGAATGGTCAAATGAATTTACTAAAAAGGAATGGAATAGTATTATATATTATTGTCTGATTGCTTCAAAAAAGGAAAAGCTAAGTTGCCAGAATATTTAATGAAATATTATAAGTTCAATTAATCTGTTAACCTATTATCCCCATTGGTAAGACATTACATGAATTTGTAGATATGAGTAAAGAGGAACAGAACACTATTCCCTCATTATATGACCTACAAAGCTTATTCAAGTTATACAAGTTGATTATAAATAATTTTGATACAAAATTTTGGAACTTGTTAGACAGTTGAGGATTGAGTGACTCAGTACATGGTAACATTTTGTTACTTAAACCAGTTAAACTTCTTCAATTTTATATGGGAAAGTTTTTATGTGGAAATATATACATAGAATGTTTGTTACTCCCTATGAAATCTCAAAGTTTAGTAAAATGACAACTTCAGTTTGCTGGAGATGTAGTAAAGATGTAAAAGCTGACTGGACATGCTTATGGATTGTGAAAAATTAAATGTATATTGGGAAAGGGGTCATGGCCTGATAACCGTTCTTTAACTACATCAATATTAGTAAGGAATGTTCTACTTCCTGTCTCTATAAAAGCCAAACAAGAAAAAATATCTTGGAGTCTTTTGATGGTTTGTTAGAAAAGTTATTACAAAATATTGGAAAGCAAACTCAGTTCCTACATTTAAACAGTTTTTTTTTTAATTTAACACCAGTGCTATGTAAAACTGAAAAATAATTAATTAGAATAAGATCTATAAATCATACGAAGGCTTTCAGCGGTTGGGATAGTCTTGAAATGTTACAATTGAAATACCATGGCTCTTAAGATTACCTTGATGATTCAATGTATTCCTAAAATTGTACAACAGTATATGATGTTGAATTTCTTCCTGTGTATATATTTTAAATATGTTTAATTAAAAATGTTCTTAAAAAAAGAGTTCTTGGTTATGAAGTGAGCCTTTTATTCACTAAACAATTAATGGTTAGGTAGACATTTTAACCTGGTGATCATGCACTACTGCATTCACTGAACAAACAGGACAGCAATTATTCAAAGTTATCCTGCTGGGCAATATTTCTACAACCCTTCCAAGATACATTGTTTCATAGACCACAGCTGACTAACAGGAATGTCGGTGGATTGTCTAGGTCATACATCCCCCTCTGTGCAAGTATAAAACCAATAGTTTTGTGATGGAAGGCAAGTAGTTGTGATATCTTGTTTGTTAAAAAGTGGAATGTGCTTTTACACGTATCTTAGGTTGTGATGTTCTCACAAATATTAGCCAGGCAGTTATAACAGATAAAATAATGACTGCCATTTAAGTCATGACTGTCTTTTTAGTTCTTAAGGAAGTAGCCCAGGAAAGTAAAACAGGAAGGATGTTGGCTCCTCAGTCAGACATTCATTGTGGATTAGAGCAGGGGGAAATAACCAAACATTCATGTTTACTATAGACAGATGATCCCACTGTGAGCTACTGTAGATGTGGCCAGAGGTAAGGTCAGCTGAAGATTTTTTGGAAGGTGAAACTGAAGGGGTGCAGCTGTGATCTTTGCACACATAATATTGTAAATAACTTGTGGATCTAAGTGAACATCTAAAGCAGGGCATATGTTCATTTAATTTTTTCATTACTTTCTGAAAATGACCAGCCGTTTGACTTATTTCTGCCTCCAGCATTTTAAGAGCTTACAATGTACGCCCATTGTAAATCTGGGCTTTTTTATTTTGCTTTAATGTGCATTTTAGTTTTATGAAGTGTTATTTTGTGCATCAGACTTGCTAGAATTAGCTGTATTAGGTTTGATTTGATGGCCTTTGCTGTTTTGTCCATCAAGACTGCATTACAGAACCTTCTTTAGGACCCAGTGTTAAATTACTGGTGTCCTGGGTATATTAAATGCTTCACCAAAAGCAGTGGGTACTAAATGCATGAAATGAATTTACATAGTGGCAACATACAAATACACAATAAAAGGGGGCAACTAGCACAAAACAGCAACTACACAGATTACTGTAACAGAACAAACTGGAGGACTTTTCTGTTTTTACTGAACTCCTCCAATGCAGCTAAATTAAAACCATGTAGCATCCCCATTTGTGAAATATAAACATTGATCGGCAGATGGTAATTATAAAAAAAAAATGCATAAATAAAAAAACTACTCACATCTGTGCAGGAAGCTGTCTCTTCAAAATCTCCATATTCAGAGATATTTGATAACTGATCAGTGCTGTCTGAAAACAGGCTGCTTGGAGTAGACAAGTTTCTTCTGAGTCGTGGTATTTGCTGAAAAACAAAACAACTTTCAGGGAAAGCATCCTGCACAAGCATTTGGTTTCAGGAAACTTAATACCTATGGCATTGAAAGAATGAAAAAGGCAGCATATGTTCTAAATGATTTCAAAATATCTTCAGACCAACTTAATTCTCTCTTAGTATATGATTGTACATTGCACACAATCGTGCTATTTTCAAAGGTGTTTTAGAAAAGGTTAAGAAACCTTGTACTGCAAAAATGCCATTGAGAATGTGACTTCATGAAATACTACAGAGAGTGATTTCAAAATGTAACCATAGACTGTCTTTTTGTGAAATTGTTTATCATTTGGCATAAAACAATCAGTTTCCAAACATGTAAGGCATGCCGTACAAAACAGATCTAGAAAGAGAACTGGGGTAATAAAAAAGGAAAAACTGATATGCAGGGTGATACATAAAATGGGTAGTAGGGAGATAAGAGATAAGGGTATAGGATAGACAGGAAAAAGGTTGGGGGATTAAAATGGAGTGGAATGATTTTAAGGCGGATTAAAAACATGTTGGTTTAATACTGTTAACCAATTGTGCGAGAGATCTTGACTTCTCTCTAAACATAATAGCAGCACTGTATCAGTCTCAGATACATTTTAACAAATAGTTTAACTTAAAATATTCAGCCCGTTTCAACTTAAGGGTAATATGTTGGTAAAACTAATTAACAAAACACTTAGCTGAACTAATTAACATAATGTCTCAAATGTGAGTTGTGAAGTGGAAGCAGGCATTTTTTGCTAATAAGAACAGTATTTCTCCTGCCACACAGTTGTTTGGAATGGCTTTCACATCCATATCATGTTTTCTCCTTGCCTTATACACTGACAACAGTGGTTAAGAAAACAAACATCAATTCTTTGAATTTTCCCTCCATAATACTGAAGATAAACATACCAACTTGCTCTCTGGTGTGTGTTCTTCATTAGTCAGGGGATCTTTCTTATAAGCATACCTCTCAACTCTCCAGAGTTTCACATAAAGGAAAGATTTTCACTTTATGTTTTTGGTCTGCTCCTTGTAAAAAAAAAAAATCTATCTTTTGGAAATCATTGAGGAATGCAGTAAAGAAACAACAGATATTTGAGTTTCAGACTTCCTGTTGTCTAGTAAATTAATGCTAATGCAAAACCTAATCTAGCAATATTCTACGTTTATAGGAGCAGCAGTATTTAAACTAATCATTTGTCCCCACTTTATTTTTGGCTTTGTCAAGATTTCTTGAGCCAAGAACTCAAGAGGTACGACTGCAATGAAACTAATTTCTCAAGATGGGGGACTTTACATGACATACATGGAGCCAGCACAGTAAATCAAACTGCTTAGTGGCTTTATGTATTTGATTATTCCCAAAAAGTCAGTAAAAATTATTGTAGCTGGATTCAATGATGGCCTCTACACTCTTCCCTCCAGCAGAAGTCAAGTACTCAAAGTATGGTGGGGAACTGCAGGCTGTAACAATAAAATGGAAATAAAAATACAATGGAATACCTTGTGAATGAAATAATACATTTTAAATCCCATACAAATTAAGTCTTAACATTTTTTGCATCATAAAATAACATACACTAAAATAATGTTATTTTGAAGCAGGTAATTAAATTATTCCACATTTGGTGATGATTGCACCAGCTCCCATGGCAATATATATATATAAATGAGTAAAGCACCAATTAAGACTCAAATGATTTTCCATTAATTACTGACTGAGCAGCTGATGCCAGCTCAGCCACCTTAAGTATCTTAAGTACAGGAAGATCAGCAGTTGTAATACATTGCTGCCATTCATTCTCCAAGCAGTGCTTTCTTGCCACAGAATGGATCTGCGTACATCAGGCTGTGTATTCAGTGGTCAGGCAGCCGTGGGTCAGGGTCAGGACCTTGTAAAACCCTGATGACTGCCCAAAGGATGGCCTCCCACAACCAGTCCTACTGACAGAGAAATAAATGGGCCAGTTAGATAATGTGATAGCTTATGGCTTGGCAAGAAATAGGTAGAAAAAGAATACAAAAACTATATTGACAATTGTCTTTTTGTAACATGGAAGAAAACATAGGAGTTCTATAGATCATTTCTTTGAAAAAATGTCACACACACAAATACACGCACTCTCTCTAAATAGACAGATAACCGATTTAGATCTTAAGTGATGTCATAAAACACAAATTAGTTTAAAAAAACACCCAATGGGGAAAACGTTTACTAGTATCACTTTATAACCAACCAAAATGAATAAATGCAAACAAGAAGTAATTGTCTGTGTACTGGTTCAGATGTCTACAATGATCACTGCAGTGCTGATTAATTCATAATGAAGACCAAGAATGAGTCTAGTAAAGGCCAAAACCATATGGGTTTGGTATAATGGTTAAGGACTTGCCTTCACAAACCCAAGGCACAGGGTTTGATTCTTACTTTTGGGAAACTGGCTAGGCAAAAATAGCCCACAAAGGCAGCTAGCCTACTGCTTGCTTATGAACCAATGTTTATTTTGGGCCACTGTGGTCGAGAGGTAGAGCACAACACCAGACTCCGGTACGTGAGTTTGAGGTCTGTGGGCCCAAATTTTTTTTTTTTTTTTAGAAGGAAAGGGGTGGCATAATGGTTAAAGTCTTTACTTCATGGATACAAGGTGCAAGGTTTGATTCTGAAGCTCAGTTTACCAGAGCTGCTCAGAATTTGGCGTTCTTAGCCACAAGTCTGGAGTGCATCACTCTGTGAACTGCATTTTACTTAACTGCTGCATCATTTTTACTGTTTTTTTGCTGCTGTGACTTCTTCATTCTTCACTTTGTATCACTGCTACTTCTGCCTTAAATAGCATAGGGTACATATTCAGACTTGTTAAATCTAGACTGTTCTGTATCACTTGAGCAATAAAACCAACCATCTTACATTAATAGGGCCTCCCTGTACCCTTGTGGTAAAAGTGTGCAGCTCAGGACCCATCTGAGTTTCGGACTGCTGGACTAAGGCTCTCTGTGGGGCTTTCCTATTGGTAGTATAAGTTAAAGCTGTTTAAATTCACTTGTATTTAAGCCATGGGTTTGGTGTTCAGTTTACTGGAGCTGCTCAGAGTTTGGTGCTCTTAGCCAGAGGTCTGGAGTGCATCTGAACAGAAATCCAGGGCATTCACTGAAATCTTTTAAAAATAAGTATACTTTAAGCATGCATTGTACTTTGTGAACTGATTTTATTGAACTCCTGCTTCATTTTTACTGTTTTTGCTGCTGTGACTGCTTCATTCTGTACTTCGTATCATTGCTACTTCTGCCTTAAATAGCATAGATTAGAGTCAGACTTGCTGAATCTAGACTGATATCACTTTAGCACTAAAACCAGCCATCTTACATTAAGAGGGCTTCCCTGCACCCTTATGGCAGAAGTGTGCATCTCAGAATCCATCTGAGTTGGGGATTGCTGGAGTAAGGCTCTGTGTAGGACTTTCCTATCAGTAGTTTGTGTTGAAACTGTTTAAATTCACTTGTATTTATTATGTTTGAAGGCAGCTCCACACTGCACAATGGGTGTTACCGGTGCCTTGTATAGATGCAAACACCAATGTACTCTTTCCTTAGAGAATAGTCAGTGGAACAATCCCAGGCTTCCCTGCTGCACTGTGGGCAATTCATCTGAGCACTGAGCAGCATTAATACACTTTTTAATCCATAATCCTTAATAGAATAAGAACTCTTGCTAACCCAAGAGCAAAAGCTGATCTAACTTGCCCACCACCCAACAGTACTTATGGCTTAACTTGCTACAACGGACAGTCAGTTTCCCAACATTTCTTCAACCGTGATTGACATGAACATCCTGAGGCAATGTAGTAATCATCCCATGTATACAGACAACCATTTGCTCCTACAGCCAACAAATAGATGTGAGATGTAACTATACTATGAAACTGGAATCAATGCTCTCATTTAACAACAAACAATATCAAATAGGTTGTCAACAAACAAACACAACTCCTCCCACACAAGATAAAGTCATGACACACAGGGCCATTGCTAGCATTTTGGGGGCCCCCAGCAAGTTTCAAGTTGGAGGCCCTGCCCAGGGGAATATGTGTGTGACCACACTGTCATCACACCCCCTTCCCTATCAAGGTCGTGTCGCACCATTTAATGATCATTGTATAATATTACTACATTCAGACCAATAAAAAGACTTGAAATGCCAAGGTGCACACTGACTGGCATTTAGTACCAATGTTATATTATGACAAGCCCCTGTACCACAGCAAGGTAGCCACTCAATGGTGCACATACATACTGACTGGAGTGGCACAATGGTGCAGCAGCTAACTGTGTCACATCCCAGCAAAAGGTTCTCCAGTTCAATTCTCAGCTGGGGTGCCTTCTGTGTGGAGTCTGCATGCCCTCCCTGCATTCTTGTGGTTTCCTTCATGTGCTCTGGTTTTCTCCCACATTATAAAAACATGCATCTGGAGCATTTCTCCCAGGGCATCCACTGTAAATAGGCTCTGTCCTATTCATTCTTTCCCTGTCAACAAATGTTAAATAAATAAAATTTAGTAACAATGTTACATTATGACAAACCCCTGTACCACTGCAAGGTATCCATGCACAGAGTTACACACAATGACTGGCATTTAGTACCAATATTAGATTATGACAAGCCCATGTATGACAGCAAGGTAGCCACTCAGAGATGTACACACACACACACACACACACACACACACACACACACACACACACACACACACACAGAGGCATTTAGTAGCAATGCTGTTAACATTGTGACAAGCCTCTGTATTGCATCAAGGCAGCCAGTCCCACAGAGGTACACAGACACACACACTGACTCCCACAAACAGGACACAGACACAAGACAAAGACAGCACTATAGCAAGACTGAAGAGAGACACCAACACACACACCCTCACGCAGGACAGATACACAAGACAGACAGCTACACAGAATCTTGCACACAGGACATAGACACCCACATATGATGAAGACAGCACTACAGTAAGACTGAACATTAAGAATTTAAAACACTGTGCTTATGAACTAATAATGATGCTAGAATAAGATTTTGCAGTAGCATGCATTGTGTGACCCCACATTTTTGATGAACAGACTAAAACAAACTGGATGTTGTGCAACATTCTCACAGCCCTAACCAACCTCCTAACCTCTCAGCACAATTCCAAAGCTGAAAATAACCGCACAACAAAGGTGTAACAGCAAGGATAGTTACAAACATTGCTATGATAAATTTAGAAATGTATTAGAATGACAGGGTATGCATTAGCATTCATTAAAATAATCAGTACATCCTGCAGAACTCTTATAGTCCCCCCCTCCAAGTTTCAGCACAATTCTAGAGGAGGTAACAACAAAATAAAAAAACAAGATAAGGACTTAACATTAGGGATTTAAAACACTGTGCTTATGAAATAATACAGATGGTTGAATAATAGACTTTTCCAGTAGTATGCATTGCGTGAATCTACATTTTTGATGAGTAACAGACCAAAAATACAGGTCAAACATTTAAATCTTGTGCAACATTCTCATAGCCCCTTCTCCTCTCCTAACCTCTCAGCTTAATTCTAGACTAAGCTAAAAAAAACTGCAGAACAAAGGTGTAACATCAGGGATAGTTTAAAACTTTACTACGATCAACTTTGATCAGAGAACAGGGTTTGCAATGGCACGAATTAAGACATCATACATTCTGCAGAATTCTCTCAGCCCCTACTCCCCAGTGTCTCAGCACAATAAATCTGGATGAAGTGAAAGCAAAATAAAAACACAAAGGCATAACATTAAAACACGTGATTATGAGCGAAGAAAGATGCTGGAATAACAGGTTTTGCAGTAAAATGCATTGCGCAACCTCACATGTTTTAATGGAGAGACAAACAGGCAAACATCTGAACATTGTGCAACATTCTCACAGCCGTAACCTCCCTAACAACCTCTCAGCGCAATAACTCCAGGCAAAGCAAAAAATTATCATAGAACAAAGGCGTACCATCAGGGATAGTTGTAAACATTGCCAGTGTACACAATACTAGTATAACAGGGTTTGCATAGTATACATTAAACAGCAGCTGCCCATTCTGCAACATTCTCACAGCTGCTTACCCCCTCCTAACCTCTCAGCACAATACTTCTGGACAGAGCAAAAAATTATCATAGAACAAAGGTGTAGTATCAGGCATAGTTGCAAACTTTACTGGTATACACAAAACAGTATTAGCAGAACAGGATTTGCATTGGTATACATTAAAACATCTATATATTCTGCAGCATTCTCACAGCCACTATCCCCCACTACTAATATTTCAGCACAACTGTACACAAAACAAAAAAGCATTAATGAATATTCTTATGCAAGACTAGCTAAAAAACATCAAATCTGGACATTATGGGCAACCCTCCCTTCCTCAATCTCTTGGCAGAAGAATTCTAGACAAAGGTAAAATAATTTACAATCACAGCCCCGTATTCCCCCAAATCATCTTAGCACAAGAACTCTGCACAAAAAAAGTAAGACAATCCTCTCCCTAGACTTCCTCACCTCCCACTGCAAAAAAAAAAGGTTAAAAATAAATCCAACAACTTGCAATTTCTGCACTTAATAGAAGGCTGCTACTAATCCTCTGCTTGCTTCTCCTACACACAGACCAGAACAGTTCAGCTCTTTTAAATTGCCCCTAAAAGGACAGTTTTTCAGATCTTTTAGAAATTGCCCTTACAGGAGCAGTTAAAATACAGCTGGTCCCATACTTGCTCCAGGAAAACTTAACTCCTCCATCGTCCTCACACCATACCTCTCAACCTCTTAGCATGAAAAAGATGGACAAAGCCAAAAATAAGATTGACATTTGAAAACATTGAACATATGGTCGATGTCTTCACTGACCTTATAAAAAGACAAAAAAAAACGAAACAAGTACCCTAACGGGTTTAAGAAGGGGGGCAAGCCCTCCTGCACCCCACACACACCCCGCTACTTAAATATATCAAATCCAAGACCGCACTACATTGCAGCAAATGGAAATCTCCCCTTACGGAGATTTCCATTTACATGCTTGAGATTCTGAGCGTTCGATAGTCTCGTGTCGACAATGTCAGATTCGACATTGTTGGCTTTCGAGAATACACTATTGACCCCAAAATAATGGGGGTACAAAGGCTTAAACACCTCAACCTCTGAGGGTAAGAAATCTAGACAAAGCAGTAAATAAAAGTAGGACTAAGTACCACAAATCGGGACAATTTTTAAATATTGCTCTTACAAACTTAGAAACAAGGCTTTGCATTAGCATGAATTTTCTGAAGGGTATAAAGTCTGAAACAAATGTCTGTCATCCTCTTCTAACTTCAGTCTTTAATAATTTACTAATTTTCTAGAAAACTACAATTTCACGGAAAATGGACCAAAAATAGGAGGCAAAAATTTGGACATTCTGTGAAAATCTATACAGTTAAGAGGTCCACTTTTTAAGTATTGCTCATATAAACTTACAAACTTGCTAGAATAGCAGGCTTTGCTTTAGCATACATTTTCTGAACATGAAGTCTGAAACTTAAATGTCTGCCATTATTTAGTGGCTTCAATACTCAATTTTTAAGAAAACCACAAATTTTATGAACAAACCAAAAATATGAAGCAAAAATCTTAACAGTTAAGACGTATGCCTCATGCCAATAATCACATAGAACCGACCCAACAGACCACCGATTAAAGCAAAGCCAATCAGGTAACTAGAACTTACTTCCCTGACTGCTGCAGCCAATCATGGCCCTTACTTCATTTAAGCAGACTTGACAGTTCAGCTTACAGGCAACTTTTTCAGGGGGAAAGAAATACCGGAATCACACAACATTTTACAGCTGTGAGAATGTCTAGAAGGTGCCGAGGAAGCAGTGGAAGAGACAGAGAAATCCACAGTTGCTGCATGTGGGGGCCCTCATACACAAGAAGATAACTGGGGGGCTCCCTGCAGCCACAGATTTGGCGGGTACCTAATGCCAGCTATGACGACACATAGACCCACACACGTGGAGGTACTCACCAAGAGCCTACCAAAAGACCAGAGACCTCCCAAGCCCAAACAACTTGCACATAAATCTACTAAATATAACACACATACCAGTATCTCAGCAAATAAGCCACTAAGGCAGAACACCTCAAAACCAATGTCTTGGTCACAGAAGATTCCATAGTGTGAAACATACATTTCACTCTCACTAGGGTGGACAAGGTGGTGGTCATGGTCAGCTGCCTGTCAGGTGCCAGGATCAGTCAACTCACTCACGCACTCAAGTCACTCAACAATTACCGTTATGACTCTGTTGTAGTACATGTTGGGGTGAATGACTTGAGATGCACCTCTCTAGACTATATCAACAGAGACATGACTTAACTCTCAGATTGCGTCTCCCAGGCGGGTATATCCCTAATATGAAGCAGCATTCTACCTTCACTCAGGATGATGCCACAATATAAACAAAAAATGACTGACTTCAACAACAGGCTTAGCTTCCGGTGTCAATCCAGGGGGATCCAATATCTGTCAGCCTGGGAAGACAGTCAACAGACCACACTGTTCTGCCTGAGATAGTCTTCACCTGTCTCCTCTAGGCTTTTGAATACTGGTGGAGGCACTTGCCTCCTCATAGTGCCTTTTTTAGGCAATACCAAAACATAATGTCCGCTGTAAAAAAAATCCACTATAGATAAACTCAGGGTTATGCTACTTAATTCTAGTAGTCTAAATAAGAAACTGCACTCCCTAGATGCTCTCCTCAACTTGGAAGATGCTGACATCTGTGCAGTCACAGAGACTTGTTTCAAGGCCGCAGAGAGCACCCCAGCTGTGCAAGTCTACAGTGCCTTTCACACTTTCAGACCTCAAAATGAGCATGAAAGAACCAAAGGTGGAGTTGTTCTTCATTTAATCCAAATACACATAGGTTCATAGGTTGGTACTAGGCTATCAGTCCTAGGGGCCTATACAAGCCTAGCCATAATTCCCTGGCTATTTCTTCCCACATTATTTACATCCCTGGACTCCTGTCTAGCAGGGCGACTGACATGATCCCCGTGGTGAATTTCCTTTCTCCCATCCAATAGTCAAGGTTCCTTCTGAAGAGGGCCAAAGAGGCACTCTGCTTGACATGTATGGGCAATCTATTCCAGAGTCTGGGGAGTCTCTGGATCAGGAACCTATCCCTCCAGCATGTTTTGTTTATTATGATGACAAGGTGTAGATCCCTGGAGAGTGTGGCTCTGAGGGATTGGGATTTCTTTAAGTGTAGCATGTCCAACAGCTCTGGGTTTGACATGGCCTTGTATGTTAAGCAGAGATAGCCTCTGAGTAGACGATATGTGACAGAGTATAGCTGGAGTTTTTTAAGGCGGTCAACGTAGGGCATCTGCTTTAGGCCTGTGATTCTTTTAGTGAGGTATTTCTGCAGCCTTTCCAGTTGTTGCAGATGTCTTGAGAGGTACATACCAAATGGGGCGTTGTATTCTATAATGGGTCTAATGAGGGATGAGTACAGTGGGACAATGATCTCCTTTTTTCTGGATGAAAAGCCCTTAGTGATGAGGTATGCCACATAGAAGGATTTCCTGACTGTTGTGTGATGTGGTTATCGAAGGTGAAATGACTGCCCACCTGGGTCCCCAAGTCTCTTATCACACTTTCGGTGTTTAGTGTACCACCACCTATATGGTAATTCACGGATGCCTGTTTTTTCCCCAAAGGGGATAACTATACATTTCTTGGCATTGAGCTTGAGCCCATGGCTCTGGCACCAAGCATCTGTTTCTGTAAGGCCCTTTTGTAGAGTATCCACATCATTTGGGGATTCAATAATGGCTCCCAGTTCGCAGTCATCTGCAAACTTTGTTAGCCAGAGTCCCTTAGTGTTGGCCTGTACTTCAGAGAAGTAGATGATAAACAAGAGCAGTCCCAGGACTGAACTCTGAGGTAACTCCACTTGTCTGGAGTTGGATTTGGAGTCAGCTACTTTTACAGTGTGGGTTCTATCAGCAAGCCAGTTAGTAACCCATTGGGTGATGTAGGGATTAATGCCCAGCTTAGTAAGTTTATCTATGATTAACTATGATTCCAGAGTGGGGATGGTGTCAAAGGCCTTGGCAAGGTCTAGATAGACTGTGTGGACCACCTTACCCTTGTCCATGCTCTGGAGACTGATTCAAAGAAGTCAATTAAGTTCAGGAGACAAGATCGCCCCTTCACATACCCAAACTGGGTGGGGTCCAGTGTTTGAAGGTTGCTAATGTCTTTGTTTATAAGTTCCATGATAATACGCTCCATGGCCTTGCAGATAAGGCTCGTCAGACTGATGGGACAGTAGTTTCCGGGATCCAAGGTGGATTCCCCCTTGTGGAGTGGGATAACTGTAGCTCTGCGCCACTCAGTGGGCACAAAACCTGAGGTGAGGCTATGATTAAACATGACACTTAGGTGAGGTGCCATTTCATATTGTAGTTCATGTAGTACACAGCCCGGGATGTCATCTGGTCCCATGGATGCTGTATTCTTAGCTTTGGAGAGTGTGTTTTTTTTTTTTTTACCTGTGTGGCCATTATTACCAGAATTTGGCAATCTTCTGGTATTGAGATGGGCCATTTAGGGGGTGAGAGGGGGGTGAAATTGATACTGAATCTATCTGCCAGGATATTGGCAATATCCTTGGGATCAGTATATTTAATGCCATTCTGTTTTAGCTGAGTGCAGATCTGAGCATTGCCATTTAGATTCTTGACATAGTTATAGAATGCCTTATGGTTGTCTTTGGAATCTTTGGCAATTTTATTTTCGTAACTAGCTTTGGAGGATTTTATGAGGGATCTCAGTTTCTTACTGAGGCTGGTAAGGGAGTTTTGTTGCATTTTTCTGCAACAGTTTCTTCCTTTTGTTGTAAAGTTTGTTTATGGCAGGGGACCAACAGATTGGCTTCCTTTTTTTGGTGAGAGCATCTTGGTTCTATTTGGGATGGCACGATTCATGCATGAGTGGATGTGCTCATACAGTGCCTTAGTGTAGGAGTCAGCAGTTGAACTTTCAGTTCCCGTCTGCATGGGTGTCATGAAGTTTGTCACTTCTGACTTGAGTAGCATGAAGCTGGCTTTGGAGAAGTTTTTTATGGAGGTTTCCTTACTGGGGGGGTGGGGGTGGGATGTGGATGTTAAGGGTGATTAGCTTATGGTCAGACCTGACTAACGAGGGGGTGACCATAGGTGTGGAGCATCGATTTCCCATGTTGGTAATGACCAGGTCTAGGATATTGGAGCCCCTGGTGGGACGATGGATTAGTTGATCCAGGGCATTGGAATTTATGAATTCCAAGAACCATTGGGCAAAGGTGTTGGTACACAAGTAGTTTTTTAATGGCAGGGTAGTTAAAATCATCCAGTATCAGGGTGTTTGGTTCTATCTTAATATTTTCCAGTATGTTTAAAAAGGTGTAGTGAGAATCTTGGGGTATGGTGGGGGATCTGTAGCAAGCTACAATTTGGACTGCAGTCTTACCTAGTGTTAGTTGCATCTGGAGAATTTCAGACGCATTGTGTTGGGCAACTAGCCTGGTGGTGTGAATATTGACACTCCTCCACCTTTAGTGTTTTGGTCCTGGTTTGGTAGCCAAAAAGTGTGGTAAGTCATTGAGACTGGTTAAACAGTATGAGACTCTCGAGCTACTCCAGGTCCAAATAACTATAGGTAAAACATCCTACCACATAACTGCCAGCTACACATCTCCCATTGTGAACCATGAGAAGCACACCACCTATTTGGACTTGCTTGAGTCACTCCTACATAGCCAAACACCTTGGGCATGGGAGATTTCAACTATCTTTCTATCATGTGGGTGACATACACGAGCACAAGCTCAATTGCCCTGAGGTTCCTGGACTTTAATACAAATTATCTGGAACAGTTAGTCTGAACCCCCCAAAGGGGCTCAAATCTTCTGGACTTGGTACTCACCAATATGGGGGGGGGTGTCACTGCAACTACCCCCTGTGTTCTGCTATCCTAAGTAAGGTCAGACCATAAATCTGTCTTGTTCGAAGTAATGATCAGACACAACACCTCCATAGGAGAAATAAAAAATTAGAAACTTCTTCAAAATTATAGCCTATAAAGTGATGGTTTGAAAAGTTTTGAAGCCCCTGGTAACACAGCCAATGACGACTCCTATGCAGAGGAGTACACAATTGCCATGTATAACCACTTAAACTGTATTGGGTCTGCTGTACCTGACAGGATCAAAACAGTCTTCCAATAAAAACAAGCCACCCTGGTGGACCTAGAGTATAAACAGGTTATAATACAAAAGATAGAAATTGATATCCAAGAACAAGAGGGAACTTAGCAGGGAAAGAATACTCTCCACTGCTTGAACAAGCAAATCAGATATCTGGTAAAGTCCCCTAAAGCTAGTTATGTGGATAAATTAGCTTCCTTAGCAAAAGGATCAAGGCATTCTTTAGCTACATCCAAAATCTAGAAGGGAATACCCAGCTATGTGCTGAACTCATAGTGGACCATAACACTCACACATTGACTGACCCTGAGGAAACTGCCAGCCTGTTATCTGACAGATATGGCACAACGCTCACCATCCTGTCCCCACCAGCCATACCCCAAAGTATACCAGACCTGTCCTTCTCCCCAGTATCTCCAATGAGCAGATCTCAAAGGATAAAAAAAACAGGCCTCTACGGGACCAAATAACATCACAAGTTGCTTACTAAATAATCTAAAACATGACCTTGTGGATCCACTTGGCACTCTCTAACCATAACCGGAGTACTGGCTTTGTTCCAACAGAGTGAATAAAAGCCCTGTAATCCCTTGGAAACTATAGACCCATAAGCCTCCCCAGCCTTATCTAAAAGGCCATGGAAAAAATCCTCATGGACCTTATCAACAAGGACACAGGCAAGCTTCAGATACCTGACCCAACCCACTATGTCTTTTTTAATGGTAGATCCATGTTTACTAAACCTGGTGGACTTCTTTGAGAATGTCACCAAAGCCCTGGAAGAAGGCAAAGCAGTACATACCACCTATCTTCACTTAGCCAAGGCTTTCAACACAATCCCCCACTCAAGTATCATCAAAAAACTCTCCTAGCTGGAATTAATCTGTATGTCACTAAATGGGTAGCCAACCAGCTCACCCACAGAGCCCATACTGTCAAAGTTGGGGATTCCACCTCCACCAGTAGAACAAGTTGCCAGTGGGGTACCACAAAGTTCTGTGCTGGGCTCTCTACTGTTTGAAATCTATTTCTCAGAAGTCCAGATAAAAGTAGATGGCCTGTGGCTTACCTGGGAGCAATCATAGAGTCCCCTAAAGATATTAGCATATTACAGGAGGGGTTATCACAGACAAATGACTGGTGGCAAAGCTACAGTCTACAACTAAATGCAGAAAAGTGAATCTTATTTGTAATCTTTGGGACAGGTTGCACCTGCAAATTATAATATAGGTAGAACCCCCCCTAAGCTTGAACCCAGTGGTGCATGACTAGGAAACATAAGTTGACAGCGGCCTAAACTTCGATCACCATGTGTCCACAGTGGTAAGGAAAGCCTTTTACATTATACACCTCATAAATAAGGGCATCGCATCCAAGACCAAAGATGTTATAACGAATCTCTACTCCACTCATATCAGACCACCAATAGAGTACAACTCTCTTTTTTGCATATACCTTACCAGACACCTATAGTACCTGGAGACCACAGAGGTTCCTGCCCAAGAGAATTCAGGGACTCCAAAACATGACTTACATGTAAAAGACTGAAAGCCCTGTCACTGTTCTCTGTGTCCTACAGGTTGCTGAGAGGCAACCTGTGCCTGGCCTACAGAGCAGTCTCTGACCCTGGCAAAATGGAAATGCTGCATTTCTGAAAATCAAATAGGACAAGAATCACTTGCTCCAGAGATCTCAACCTAGCCTGTGACTTAAATAAAACATGCTAGATGGACAGATATGCCTCCCAGAGACTGACGCTACTCTGGAATAAACTACAATTCACGTTAAGCAGACCTCCTCAAAAATTCTATTTATGCTCAACCTGAACAACTGGATGGGAGACTGTAAAGTCACCTCTGGGGTGGCACCTATGTCCCTTATGGACAGAGGCAGCTGGTGCTGATCACAGACTTGCTCTGCAAACAATCAATCCATCTAACAATGGTCAGTTATGGAACACAGGTCTTGCATGGCTGGGATTGTAAAGGCCCTAGAGGCCTTTAGCCTAGTAACCTCCAATGAACCTATGAACATGCTACTTCCATAACAGACTTTCATAGGTTTGTGTGTTCTCAGGTGTGTACTAGGCTAATGATGCATCCCAAATCTCTGACAAGTTCTGCTACTCTTGGTAAGTATAAACAGGGGCTTGGAAGATAAAACATTTACAAGCAGGGGCCTGGGATATTAGCCATTTACAGGCTGCCCATGTCCATTACAGACACGGGTGCCAAATCAGGGATGAACTTTCAGTCCTGCTCCATCCCATTGGCCAAGTTACACTTCAATTGGATTAGGAAGGAACTCTACTTCCCATGGATGAGGATTCTGTTGCAGAGTTTTCATCTCTGGAATACATGGCTGTCACAGCAGCAGGTCTGATTTATATCACAGGCAAGGTTTAAGCCTTTAAAATGGGTAATTCTGGTGCTGCTTGTTTTGCAGATATGCAAGAGGTCAGAACTGGGTCAAGTTCCTGTGTATGTCAGGCATAGATCTCCCCTCAGCAGTCTGTAGGAAACAGAATACAGTGATAGGACTTTGAGGCAGTCTGCAAAGGACATGTTATTTATGCCCTGTATTCTTTTAAGGAGGAACCTCTGCAGACATTCTAACTGTTAAATATGCCTTGTTAGGTACATACCAAAGGGGGCACTGTACTCAATGACAGGTCTGAAGAATGCCAAATTCAATGGAGCAGTAACCTCCTTGGACCCAGATGCCATACCTTTGTTTTTACGTTGCATAACACAGAATGATTTCCTCACTACCATACACATATGATGGTCAAAGTCTAGATTACAGACTGCATGTGTCACTAAGTTCCTGACCACTGGGTTGACTCTTAGAGGTGTGTTGTCTTTATGATAGTCATCAGGAGAAGCAGACTTCCCTTAGGATACTATTATGCAATTCTTTGCATTTAGTTTTAGTCCATGGCTCTGACACCAGTTGTCAGTGTCAACCTTCTTAGTGAACATTAGTGTCAGTGGGGGATTCTATTACTGCTCCTAATTTACAATAATCTGCAAATCTGATCAGTCAGAGGCCCTTGATGTTAGCCATAACACCACCTTTAAAGCAGTTATACAAAAGTTCTGTCCTGTTTTAAGTTTTGCATTACTTCTTCCTGCAGTTAACACATCTAAATGCTTAGTAAATGCTAATTAAATACTAAATGTTCTGTAGCCTGATCACTACACAATCTTGGCAGTAGAAGTAAAATTAAATGAAGGGAAAGTGAATTCTGTAAACTACCTTCATACCAAACGGAATTTCCTCAAGCACAGTGTGTTTATATCTTACGCTTTAAGAGAAAACATCTGAGGTCTGAGAATAAAGAATACCTGAAAAGATATATTAAAGGTATAACTGCAAGTTGTGGAGTCTTTCTTTTTTTAGGGATTGCAGCTGTGTTCTTGAAGTGTTGAGACCTGCAGTATTCAATCTATTACTTCTGATAGGAAGCCATTCAGCTAAGTGCATCAACTATCTACATAAGCTTACCTGGCTTATACCAGCCTTTCAGTGATTTTGTAATGCTAACAACATTTGTTACTTTCTTACAGGGTACTTTGTATTAAGACTTCTTAATAATGTGCCTTGTGATTAGAAACCACACACTTTTCCTACAAACAGTCACAGGACTTGACATCTGGAGACCTATGCTAATTTTTTTTTTATTGCATGGTATTGTCTTGTGCTTCAGTCAATGCCATTTATGCAGTCAACAGGTCTGCTTTCTTGCAAATTAACTGTGTCTAACCCTGGCTAACTTGCATCAAATTAAAGGATTGCAGGTAGTCTCAAAGAATTTGCCTAACATCAAAAATTAAAAACTCTTATCTTGATCTGTTGACAATTACCATACTGCACAACATGCTTTAGCAGGACCTTGACAAATGGAGAATAAACTTTGAAAGATATTGTACATATCCCAAGAACTGCATAAGAGAAGATTGTTGGTATGATTTTGGATGTCCACAATTAAATGATCTTGTTATTGACTATTCTGTTAGTCGGCTACATAATCCGAGAGTTCCTCAGTGCCTTTTTTTTATGTAGAGTCATATTTGTACCTGATGTTGAGGGACCTGAGTGTGAGCATTATGTGGCAAATCCTGGCACCACACAGGCAGCTGTTACTTTCTCCTTATTCAACCTAGTGAGTGTGACATCAGTGTGCCTCACTATCGAGTCACCAATGACAAGTGTGTTGGGCATGCTGTTTTGCCTTAGGGGCTTTGGTTGAGTGGCACACTGTTTAGGAGAGTTGTGTGTCTCATGATTAGTGTTGTGGTTGTCGAGTGTGTTTCTGCTTTGGAGGTTTCTGCTGTTTGAGTAGATTTTTACTGACAGCCGCTGAAAAGGTGGGTGTGTGGTTTCTGTTTTTATGTGAAGGCAGAGCCGGTGTGTGTTTTGGAGGGCTAAGTGTTCCATGTGGTGTGATGCAAGTATTGACATTCTCCTCTTGACCAGCTATTATGTTCTTGGCTGGACAGTGTGTGGCGTCCAGTTTGGATATACAAGTAGATCTCTCGCAAGTCTGAGTGTAGGGAGGTAAGAGGAGAGGGTAGTCAGTGTAGATGTGGCAGTTGCTACATTGCCTCAGGATGCCCAGTTCACCAGGTTAATAGGAGAAAGCACAAAGAACTGACCTTTAGACATGCCTGAATGGGTGGGCCATCAATAATACGTACTGGAGCGGTTTCCTTGTAGAATGTTTAGTCCTGGTAGCACTTTTGCATGCTACAATAATTGCTACAAGAAGTCTGGTAAAGTGCTAGACTAATAAGCTAGTAAAAGTGCAGGACAGGAGAGAACTAGCAGATCTAAGGGAAAATTTGAAGAGCAGACGGACACTGCTCAGAAGCTTACAAACAGTCCTGGATATAGCAAATCTGTATCTGGACTAGACTAGTTACAGGAAAGGTGGGAAACGAGCGCAAATGTGGGCTTTTAAACCAGAAAGTTGAAGGAGATGGAAAAACTGCCCAAACGGCTAATAAACTACAATTTCTGGGCCAGAAAGCACTACCCTTGTGGTAGATAGGCTACCTAGTGCTTACCACTCCCACTGATAAGCTAGGCTTCCCTCCAACACACAAAGGCTTGGGGGGGCTCAGAAGCTTTCATACAGTTCTGGATACAGCATTATCTTTCTAAAACTCCACCCCAAATCCCTTGTTACCCAAATTCAGATAATCTCCTATTTTTCAGTTAGTAACCCTATACTTAACATACTGAACTCTGTTAACACACATCTTCACATACTGGCCAAAGATCATCTCCCTTAGCATATACCTTCTCATATCACCCAAATATAGCTATACCCTCTGTGAAGGCTGCCAGAATTTTATAAATAATTCTTAAATAATTCTATCATTGGTAAATATCAATGTAAGACACAGGCTTGCTGTCTTAAATATAAAGAAATACTGTTACATGTCGAACTGGAAGAAATGTGACAACAGTGCACCCTACTGTAAGAAAGCCAAGTCAAGCATTTCTTGACTGTCTGATGGTTACAATTCGGCTCCGGCCGGGCTAGATGAAGACTTCTTGCCTATTGTTTTAAGGCTAATGTTAATGACCAGAATTTGCATGCATAAATGTCCTTTATTGCTCTGGTTTCTGCCTAGGTGAAAAAGAATGTAAATGCAGTTTCTGTCAGACTGGGAAATCCAGCAAAGTGTGAAAAGATGTAATGTTTATCATGACTGCAATAGCAATTTAAACAGAGGGAATCAGAAGGCATTAAGCATTTTTGTCTTGACTATCCAACTCCTCAGCACTGCCTGCTTTCTATATGTAAGTTATCTTAGACTTGTGTTTTCTTTTAGAAATAGCTAGAAACTAAAAATATTAGACTGTTTTTCTGCGAGCCAGAACTGTACGACTGAATTATTTTAAGTTTCTCTGTGATCTCTTGACTAGCACCGTGTAGTAGAAAGTACTGTCTTGTGTTTTTATTATTAAATATTTTAAAACCTTTTAAATGTGGCTGTTTTGTGTAGAGATAATTTAAGCTCTTAAGAGTACTTGCATGCCCTTGGTAAAACTGTACAAAGTCACTAATAGCTTTAGCCCCGGGTTATACTACCAATTGGATAATAATATTGCACAGTAATAATCGGACACTCTAAGGGCCTTTGAGTAGCTGATAAATATTAGCTGGGTGGTGGCAAGTGGTACTATTGTATAGACTGGGGAAAAAGGGGCACAGCTGGAGAACCTGTGCCAGACTTCTCCAGGAGTGTCTGTGTGGCTATATAAACTTATCTCAAAGTCTACTGCTACTTGGGCAGGGACAAGATGCACTGGTTGGACAGAGGGGGTGCTGGAGATTTTGGCTTGCCCAGCTGGCTGAGATCCAGACCCTATAGCTGTGCCAGTGGGGAGTCATATTGGGGACCTGGAGAGCAAGGGAGCGACCAGCCCCAGACTGACAGTGATCTCTGTGTGCTCTTAAAGGAAATTGCACTTTACTGTGTGTATCTGTTATCCTTTCCTCATATATGAGATGCCCTCTCTGGTGTTAGTGGTGAGGATGGAGGCTCCTTGATTGTTGGGCCAGGGCACGGGTGTCACACCCTCTTCCACTCATAAGCCAGACTTTCACCACACACCTAACTGACCTCTTCATTTAATATCGATTTAACTTGTAACGCACAAAATGTCACAACCTAAACATACTACTCTTCTCACCTTACACATAATCACAACTCTAATACTACTACTACTAACATATGCTACATCTCTTAATCACTTAGAAACAAATCCAGTGCTGAAATCATCTTTCTACCCACCATGAAAAACACCTGAACAGCTTTCCAAACATAACAGTCAGCTTTATTGAGACTAACATACAATACTTTTCAAAGGGAAGAATTTTAAAATTCTCCTTAGAACCCACTTGACAGCTTTATCTTGCCCCAACTCTTCTATAAAACTGAAACTAATCAAAACAAGTATTTCCCCTACCTTAATAATCTAACCTGATGTAGAGACATCCATCCTAATGCTGGGGCCTCCCATAACCACTTCTCCCCAAAACTCCCTCTACAAAGCAAATGAAGCTAGTCACCCTGAACATATGCAGTATCTTTAAAAAAATAACTGGACTCTATTCCTGGCTAACACAATACTCCCCAGACATATTAGTTGACACAGAAACTTGGTTAAAACCAAACATCAAGACGACAGAATTTCTCCCACCTGACTATAGCGTAATGAGAAATAACAGAATCAACACAATAGGAGGAGGTGTAGCATTAATTTATCCAAACACTTGTACAGTACTATCTCCAAAACAATTCCCACCTTTAGTACTGCTGAAATTCTCATTGCATCACTAAAAATAACTAATAAACAACTCTGTATAGCAGTAGTGTATATACCCCCAGGCCAAAACATTGATATACTGGTGGATTTTCTATCATGGATGTCCAAGAACATCTCTAATGAAACAGTTAATCATGGAGCATGTCAATATCAACTGGCTGAACCTATCTACTGACACACCAATATACAGCATCAATCTCTATGCCATTGCTCAACACATCATCTCTCCCACTGGAACACAAAACAATACAAGTTCTATCTTTGACTGGATCCTTGTCTCTGACCCCCACAAGTATTCTAATGCCAACAGACTTTCCAATACATTAAGTGACCACCTGTTCACATACATTTATATAAGTACCCCTCAAAAGCCAAAAACCCATACCTACAAACATCCAGAAACCTTACAAACTTTAGCCAAAATCAATTTAATAACATATTAAAACCATTCAAGTGGTCCATACTAAAAACTCTACCCCTTGATGATGATGTCAGCTACTTCAATACGCTATTCCTAGATAGCCTCAACAACTTAGCACCGCCTAGAACAAAAAGAATAAAGGCTAATCGATGATCCATGGCTATCCAAACCCACCAAACAAATGCTATAAAACAGAAAAAGATCATGGAAAGACTGGAAAAAACATAGCACTGATGCAAATCTGCAAAACTACAGGCAACTATGTAACAAAGCGAAAAAATAAGTCATTGCTGATAAGAAAGCTTACTTCTCAAAGCAACTAACCAACCATAACAACCCAAAAACCTTCGGGAAAAACATTACATCACTTCTTACCTCTGGCTCAACCCCCCACCCCCAACTCAGACAAGACACCAACTGAAGTGGTCAATATGTTTAATACCCATTTCATTGATAGCATAGCTAAATTTGTTACAGGCCATAACTCTAGTACAACTTTAACCTAATCAACCAACCAACAATACCTCTTTCTCCCCTTAAACAAAATCCTTCGGCTCTTCATACTCAAAAAAAAAAAAAAAACACAAAAAAACTCTTTCGCTCTGCAACCACAACCTACTACATTAGTTCATAAATTATTTCTCAAACTAAAACATTGCTCTTCATCCTCTGATAATCTGCCACCAGAATACTTGAAACTTGCTGCTGACTCTATTGTTTATCCAGTAAGTATTCTTATCAATCGATCCATTATGGAATCATATGTCCCTACCCCTTGGAAAACATCCATCAGAACCCCTCTGCACAAAGCAGGTATTATCTAAGGAACTAAACTACAGACCCATCTCCATCCTTTCCCCTCTATCCAAACTGCTTGAAAAGTGCATACATATACAATTGCTAAACCACCTTACACACAATAATTGCCTTCCACACACCCAGCATGACTTCAGGCCAGCACAAAGTACAACTACACTCATCTCTTTTACATATATATATATATATATATATATATATAAATCAAAAAAGCTAGAGACTCCAACCTATACACCTCTGTAGTACTATTAGACTGGTCAAAAGCCTTTGACACAGTCTCACATGACAAACTTCTTCAGCAACTATCATCTTTAGGCTGTTCAATTACCGACCAAACAATGGTATAACTACCTATCCAATAGACAACAATGTGTTAAGTGGCAAGGTTGCTTATCTCAATACCAAACTAACAAAACCGGTGTACCACAGAGATGCATTCTTGGACCCCTTCTCAATATATTCATCAATAATCTACACACTGCCTGCCATCACAATACATTAATTTAATATGCTGATGACTCCACCATTACCTCCTCTAACATACCAGACCTGTTGCAAAAGACACAGGGTACCTTAACCTCAATACAATCATGGCTAAACAATACACAATTACTACTAAACCCTAACAAAACTAAACTCCTACTCTTCACCCCAAAACCATTAATATCTGAATTCAAAATCTATTCCCTAAACAAAACTGAGATTAAAATAGTGCAAGTACTAAAATGCTGGGTATCACCATAGACAACAAACTCACATTTAGCCACACCCACTACTGCAGTGCTCTGAAACCGATAAACTGGATAGAATACCCCCACTGTCTTGACTACCTACAACTCACAATTGCACAAAAACTAATATACAAACCTGATGGTTGTCCTGCCTTACATTCTATTCTGCATACCCACATTCCCAGCTGAAATCTACACTCTCCTGACAGACAACTCTTAGATATACACAAACCCAAGAAAACAGCCAGTGTCTCTACTCCTACATCATAGCTAAGCTACAGATAAATCTATCCAACAATATTACCAGTACAGAAAACACAAACAAGTTCAATACTGAATTAAAAAAACTACTTTTTCAAATCATGGAACTGCCCACGCTGTACAACCAATACTGAACCTCCATACTAACTTCTTCCTTATTTATCCCCCTCTCATCTGTCTTATTAGACTCCCAAACTCCTACTAACAATCCATCATTTTTATCCCCTCATATCTATCCTTCACCTTCCACATCCCCTTTCCACTTGCCCCCTTTTTCCCCAATATAATACAACACATTATCTCCCTACCTTCTACTCCTTTCACTTTTCTCTCCAGAACCTTTAAATGTTGTGTTTTCCTATTGCCTATATTACAACCTTATCTTCATAAAAACATGTTATGAGGTATTAGCTTCACCTGTGTATACCTAAATTAATGTATATACTTTATGCCTCATATTGTACTACATGCATATAGTCAGTGCTGTATATAATATCAGACACTTCATGACTACTGTAATTCTGATGTAATATGTTTACTGCCATTGTCAATTTTTGCAATCACTGCTGGAGATTTTCTCCCAGAGCATCTGCTGAAAATGGGTCTCTAACCCAGTTGAACTTTCCTGGTCACCCAAATATCTATAAATAAATATCCCCAGAAAGTTACTCAAATAGTTTCCACTACAAAACTGAATATAAAAGTAAATAAAAAGTTCTTGAGATTTTACTGCCATGTAAGTATACAAGAACTATAAGCTTGCACAGATATAGCAGTTTGTAAGTTTCACGATATTCAGTTTATATAAAGAATTGGTATATACAATTTTTTTAAAGGTAAAACCTTGAAAAAAAAAAAAAAAAAAAAAAAAATATATATATATATATATATATATATATATATATATACATATACACACACACACACACACATACATATATACATACACACACATACACATTATATATATATATATATATATATATATATATATATATATTATATACACACACACAGGTATATACACACACACACACGTGTGTGTGTAACTGCATGTATAACACAATGTGTGTATGTGTATGGATTACATATAAGTTGTCAAAAGACAATTTGTCAAATGGGGAAAAAAAGCCGGTACAACTGACTGGAAATCAGCTAATCGAATGTACTGGCTTATTACTGTTCAAGATCACTGTACAGTGGGGATAAGGGAGTTTGCACATTCTACACTGTAGACGAATCTCAGATTTAGTATATATAATTAGCAGGGGGTGTGGGGGGTGCAAGAGCAGGTTGCTTCCCTGCAAAAAACGTTTTTTTTTTCAGTAGGCTGCTGATTGACTAGTTTTGTTTGATCATTTGCCTTTTGATGTGTTGAGTTTTCTATGTACTGACACACACACACATTTATGTACGCATGTGTACATATCTCATATGCATGCATGTGTTCCAAACTGGCATAGTATCAGACCTAAAACTGCTACAGATAAGTAGCTCTGTGATAATTCCATGCTGACATAAGTTCCTACACTCAGATACATAACCCAAGTGGAGTGTGTAGCTCAAAGTACAATCATCATCCAAGAAGTTTAGTAAAAAAATGTCAAACGCTGTTTGACTTTTTGACTTAAGTTTACTTCATGCAGCCATGGAATGACTGTCAAAACTCTGGATTTGTTTTACACTATTTTTGGGAAAGGATTTTCCCTTTAGGGAGAGAAATACAATATATTTCTAAAACATACCTGCAGTGAATCAGCATAACATAGGGACTAAAAGTGTTATGTCATAAAAGATAACTTTTCTCATGGAAAATGCTGCAAAACAAAATCCAGTACTGATAAGGGTACATGTTGCTTCTAAAGCCTTAATCCTGGAACACACAATCTGTCAATTAAATATCCAGTATCATTCCATAAAAATTCTATTAAGAAATGTCAGTGTTTGACACGTCAAAATGAATATAATGAATAGCCCTGGAAATAGCATCCACTTTGTCATCCTCAATGAAAGTATGAAGAAGGTACCAAGTAGCAGTCTCAAGGATGGAACTGGCATCCAGATTCTTCATAAAAGCACCCGAGGAAGCAATTACCCTAGTGGAATGCACCTTTACCAATGAGAAAAGAAGAACAAAAAGAAATTGCCTTGGAAATCCGGAAAGCTATGGCTTGTTTAGAAAACGTCCAAACTCAAAGTCCTGAGATGAAAAGAAACAAAAAACTGCTCAGATTTTTGAATAAAAGAAGTTATGTACCTACCATAATGTTCCATGTTTGTTGTCCTTCTCACCCTTCTTACTTACTGGATGGGTTTGGGGCCGACTACACTAGCTCAAAGTCTTTCACTTGGCTCGTAGCTGAATACCTATCCCATTATGCATTGGAGCAATCCCCAGATCTTGTTTGCTGCTAGTCATAAAATGTATGTATATATTTCCCACAACATGAAATATATATATATATATATATATATATATACGAAAACAATCCTCTAGGACCCTTGGCTAGGGGAAAGGTGGGTGGGACATAAGAAAGAAGAGGTGAGAAGGACAACAAACATGGAACATTATGGTAGGTACATATCTTCTTTATAAGCAACAACACAAACCAACAGTGAGTCCCAGCTCTACCTTCTTCTTTGTTATGTTGTCCTTCTCCCCTTCATTCTTACTGGATGGGACAGCATCCCTAGCACCATCTTCTTGGGTGGCTCACAGGAGTACACCTTTGAGCACTGTGGACCCAAAAGAAACTCTGTCCCTGGAGGCCAAATCTACTTTGTAATGGTGATAAATGTATGGGGCCTAGCCCATGTAGCAGCTGCACAACTACTATCCATAGGCAATCTGGCTTGGTAAGCAGAGGATGTTGCTAGTGCTCTAGTTGAATGGCCTTTGACTTTGAAAGGTAGACTTCTGTTGTTTGAGGTGTATATAAAGGTAATACAACTGGAAATCCAATTTGAAAGTGTAACTTTGAGACTGGCTTGCCTTGCTTTGCTTGAGAGATGGAAATAAATAGCTGGTTTGTTTTCCTAAAGTCTTTGGTTCTATGTAGATAAAATCTCAGTTGTCTATGTACATCCAACTGATGTAGTTTGTATTCTGCCTTGTTGGTATGATTAGGAAAGAAAACTGGGAGTTCAATAGATTGGCTCAGATTGGTTTGTTGAGCAACTTTTGGTACAAAAGATGGATTAGTCCTCAAAGGTACTCTATCCTTATAAAAAATTAGGTATGGCGGCTTAATTGATAGAGCTTGCAACTCCAAGACTCTTCGTGCAGATGTAATAGCCACTAACAAGATGGTCTTCCAAGTGAGAAATTTTAGATCGAATGAAGAAGGTTCAAATGGGGGTAAAGTCAGGTAAGTAAGAACAAAATTTAGGTCCCAAGGTGAGAGAGGTTCTTATGGGAGGTCTCAACAAACAAGTTCCTTTTAAAAATGCTTTACACAGCCTGTGACACATTAGATTAGGAGTGTATTCTCCAATGTGATAATTCGAAATTGCAGCTAACTGGACCTTGATTGTAGCTGCAGCAGAGCCTTGCTGGAAAATTTCTGCCAGAAATTCTAAAATTGAACTAACAAAAGCATAGAAAGGATCTATGTCGCTCATCCTTGCCCAGTAGGAGAACCTCATCCATTTGCTGGAATATAATTTGCTGGTCAAAGTCTTATAAGAGACCAAAATGTGTAACTGCTGGAGTAAAATTTGGAAGCATGACTATGTTTGGAAATGGAGCAGCCAAGCTGTCAAATTGAGGGTCTGGAGAGAAGGATGACGCGCTCCTGACATACGAGTCTGAAGGTCTGGAACTAGGTCCAGAACCCACGGCTTCTCCTGAAGATGAGGCCAGAGGAAGGGGAACCAAATTTCTGAGGCCAGTATCGGGCAATGAGAATTAGCCCACTTCCCAAAGCTTTGGCATTCTGAATGACTTTGGGTATTAGGGGAAAGGAATATAGCAGCCCCGAGGGACAATTGTGGATGAGTACATCTCTCAGTGTCTCCCCCACTGGGGGGATTACGGCAAAGTAGCTGCTGCATTTGGTATTCAGGGGGGCTCCAAACAGATCGCAGCAAGGCTGGCCCCAATTTCAGAGACCACTCGTGAGGCATCAGAATCACCCTGCTGAGCTTGTCCGCTATCACATTGGATTTCCCCGGGATATACATTGCTGCCAAAAAACAGTGGGAAGAAATTGCCCATTGCCATACTCTCAGCACTTCTCGACAAAGGGGGTATGATCTGGTTCCTCCTTGTTTGTTTATATATCAAACTACAGACATGTTGTCTGGCTAGATTGCAATCATTCCTAGTGGAGATAGTTCTGAAGTGTTTGCAACACAAGAAGCACTGCTTTCATCTCTAGAACACTGATGTGCAACTGAGCCTTGTGTTCTTGCCATGTGCCTTGGACTGTCCTTCCCAGATAATGACCCCCCCCCAATCTGGGAAGTGTCTGTGGATACAGTAGCAACAGGTTGTTGTGGTACAAAAGGTCTTCTGATGGTCACATGATCAGACTGAAGCCACCACAGAAGATCTCTCTTGCATGAATTTGTTATCCTTATCTGATGGGACATAGGAAGTTCTTGTAGAGAACTACTGAGCAAAGAGAAGACACTGAAGGATTCTCATGTGCATCCTGGCTAGACAGACTAGAGTTATGGTTGATGTCATGGTCCCAAGGAGGGTTAGAACTACTTTCGCTTTTACCTTGTTCTTGGAAAGTAGGTCTACTATTTGCTCTCTGAGGACAGAAAATCTGTCGGGCAGAAGGCAATACATCATGGAAATGGTGTCTAGATCTGCGCCTATGAATGTAATATGTTAAGGCAACACAGCAGATTTCTGAAAATTCACTGTTATGCCTAACGGAGCAAAATGTTTTTTCTTTTCTTCCCATAATGGGAATGTTTTTTATAGCAGATAGCACTTTAAACTTTAAAAATAAGCAATGTTGCTTTAATTTTAAATGTATATGATGACATAATTTTTGTGGCTATCAGTTCATTGGCTTTGAACTTTTTGAAAAAGTTTTAAATTGGGAGACTGGTAGCAAGTTGGTTTATTTTGTCTGAAGAAGCTGATACACTGGTATCAGTGAAAGCCCTTACAAGAATAAAGTGTTGAAGAATCCGTTGCCTGCTCGTTTTTTCATTTACTTTGTTTGGCATTTGAAGGTTTGACTAAATAGAATCTTGAGTAAGTTCTGAATCCTATTTGGTCTGCAGGGACTTCTTGGATGACTTTTGTTTAGCAACTTTTGAATTTTATAGTTGTTCCCTCTGACTGGGTGGAACATCTTGGATTCTTCTGATCTGTGGAATGGGCTGGCAAAAGGGAATGGAGTAACCTCTGGATATTATACTTTTCACCCACTTGTCTGTTGTGATATCTCGCCAGGCTTCTGGGTACAAAGTTAACTGCCCCCCCCCCCCCGACTGCCTCCAGAGAAGAGCAAGCAGGCCACCTTTCAGGAGCGCTGATAAGGTCGGCCGTGAAAGGAATCGCAGTCACCCTGGTTTTGTGGGCCCCCTGCCTCGTGGGCGATGTCTACCATTATTGCCTCCTCCTCTGCCCCTGGGGAAGGGTTCACATCATGTGTCTCGAAAAGCTCTCTGGGATCTTTTGAACCACATTTTCCCACTCTTCTGAACTTTAGGATAAGGTCTTAAAGGTATGGAAAAATGTACTCCAATGGCAGAGAGTTTTTCCTTCCTGCTTGCATCTAGTGTGTGTATCCTTGAGACTTTAGGTCCAAAGAGTGAGGATCCATCAAAAGGGGAATTAGTGAAGGTAGGCTTGAAAGGTTCCACAAAGTTACACAAATGCATCCAAGAGTGTCTCCTAAGGGAAACTCCTGAACCTGCAGCTCTACTCGCTCCACTACTCGCTCCACTGGCTGCGTAGATCAGTCTCATGTAGGAGTTGACTATGGAACTTAAGGTAGATTGATGAGAGATCACTTTCTGAGATCCCCACAGCTAATGAACCTTGGAGAGCATCTCCTAACTCCTTCAGGAAATCTCTTTGAAGTCTTGTAAAATGTGTGAAGTAGTTCAGCGATTTGAGGGTGAAAGTCACTGATGAGAAAACATGCTTCCCATATCTGTCCAGTGTTCAGGAATCCTTACTTGGTGGATGGACAGATGAGGACATCGCAGAGAGTTCATTCTTGGTGGCTGCTGCCACCACCACTGCATCTAGAGGTACACCTTTTGAAAGAAAATCCTTATTAGAAGGGGCTGAAAGGAAATTATTTGGTCTCCATGGGACTGGCTCTATAGTGTCTGGTGCCTCCCATGCCTTTCAACTAACCAAATTCAGAAGCTCATCAAAAGGCAGAGACACCCAGGAGGCTGAAGGTTGAGATCGAAAAGCCTTCAGGTACACTGACTCCTCATCAGAAGGGTTAATGGGCTTCCAGCAGCCTTTCTGCTTTAGGATCTCTAGGATATCTGAGAAAGAGATATCTTCAGAGGACAATCGTGGGGACCCTTCTGCCTCATCGAGGTCAGTGTCAGAAGTGATGGACTCATCAGGGGACACTATATGTTTCCTTTTGTATGTTCGCTTCCAAGGGGACTCCTCAGATGGGTAGTCTGGGGAGGTCTCGGAAGAGTGTGGCTCACCCGATGGGGCTTCCTGAGGCCATGAATCTCTGCTGTCCTGTGGATGGGATGGTGCTGAAGCAGATGCCAGTATCCTTGAGTAGAGCTGTAGATGGAGACGGCACGCTCTGTATCATCTTGATGGCCGATCCCCCTGGTTCCAAGGGCACCTCTGGTTCCAAGGAAACAGAGGAAATCCCCAGCCCCAAGGTGATCAGCTCTGAGGCTGATGTAGGAGCCGAGCTCACTTGTGCCAACACACCAAGGGGTAGACTCGGAACTGAAGAAATTCGGGTCAGAGAGTCTCCCCTGGAGACGACCGGAGGACTATGGCTCCTAGACAATCTAGATGACACCAATAGTGCCAGAGCAGGTAACTGTTCCGAAGAGTTCCAAAGACATCTCAGAACTAAGAATCTACCCACAAGAGGTATCTGGCATTCCAGCTCCTAAGATCCAGCTTGACTTGGAGTAGGAACAGTGGATGTAGTTGTCTTGGATGGGTCCGAGACTGGTGGAGTCAGAGCCGAAAACAATTTAGCCAGCGCCGGTGACTTCATAAGCCTGCACACCATACTGTCCATGTCATCATCTGATAAGCTCCAAGAAGACCTGGATGAGGGCCATAGGGGATCAAGACCATTGAAGAATAGGGTATCCAAAGGTCGGAGAAACCGGTTCTACTTCAACGGACCAGCTCTGAGAAGTAGTCTCTATCGGTTTCCGATGTCTTTGGAACCGATGGACTTGATTTGTCTGCACCAACTGTCTCCCTCGATTCCAAAGGCGGTAGAGCCAAGGAGACAGATTTTTGAGTCACTTTAGCAATTTTCTTTGGAGGCTCAGAATGAACCGAGGAACAGGATGAAGAGGAAGGTCTTTTGGATTTGTCACTAGTAGTTGGGGACTTAGATTTTTGAAGCAGTTTGTAAAGCTTCATCAAAAGTAGGCTTTATTAAACCACTTAAAATCAATTTTTTTCTCCTCTCATGCAACACTCATGAGCTGAAGGAGCGACAAAAACTGCAAGATTTCTTAAGGTGCACAGCCCCTAAACAGTACATGCATACACTGTGCCCATCAGTTATCAGCATTTTCTGTGAGCACTGTTGTCATTTCTTGAACCCAGAGGGCTTGAGTTCTTTATCTCAGAACTCTTTAGACATATTGTAGACCAAAAGATTTTTTAAGAACTATAAGAATTACTAACACTATAAACACCCTAAGACAAACGCACAGAAAAACCACTACAGGGAAAGCACAGCTCTACCCTCTAAGTTAAAGGAGCGCTAGGCCCTCTAACTTAAATGGACCTACCTGAGCTAAAGGGGAACACATGACAACAAACCCTCTAACTTAAACAGGTTTACTTTTACTGCTCTAACTCAAATGAGCTAAAAGGGGTACACACACAAACTACTACTGACAAAGTTAAACAGGGATAGGATAGGACAAACAACAACAGGTGATAAAAAAGGCACTCTGACGGAATGTAAACTGCCTGAAGAGTCACTTCATAGGTAGGTAGGTACTAGGCTATCGGCCCTAGGGCCTATACAAGCCCAGCCAATAAGGTACCCTTGCTTTTGCCACCCAAGAAAATTATTTTCCTGTGCCACTGTCGAGCAGAGCTACAGAGGTGATCCCCGGGGTGAATTTCCTATTTCCCATCCAATCATCAAGATTTTTCTTGAAGAGTGCTAATGAGGAGCTTTGTTTGATATAGATAGGTAGTTTATTCCAGAGTATGGGAAGTCTCTGGGACAGGAATCTATCCCTCCGGCATGTTCTGTTTATTGTGGTGACAAGGTTTAAGTCCCTAAAGCGTGTAGCTCGGAGGGATTGGGATTTAAGTGGAGCATGTCCAACAGCTCTGGGTTTGACATAGCTTTGTATGTTAGGCAGAGATCACCTCTGAGTAGGCAATATGCAACGGAGTAAAGCTGAAGTTTTTTGAGACAGTCTGCGAAGGGCAACTGTTTGAGGCCAGTAATCCTCTTTGTGAGGTATTTCTGCAGCCTTTCCAGTTGTTGTAGATGTCTTGTGAGGTACATACCAAAAGGGGTGCTGTACTCTATAATGGGTCTAATGATTGATGAGTAGAGGGGAACGATGACCTCTTTTTCTGGATGAGAAACCTTTTGTGATGAGGTGTGCTATGTAGAAGGATTTCCTGACTACTGTGGCAATGTGATTATCAAAGAAGAGACTACTGTCCACCTGTGTCCCAAGGTCTCTTATCACACTTTCGGTGTTAATTATACTACCGCCTATGTTGTAGTTCATGGATACAGAGTTTTTACCAAAGGGGATGACCATGCACTTTTTGTCACTGAGCTTGAGGCCATGGTTTTGACATCAGGCATCTATCTCAGTGAGGCCCTTTTGTAGGATGTCCACATCGTTAGGAGTTTCAATTATGGCTCCTAGTTTGCAGTCATCTGCGAACTTCGTTAGCCAAACACCTTCTGTGTTAGCCTGTACTTTAGAGAAGTAGATACCAAACAGGAGAGGACCCAGGACTGAACCCTGTGGTACTCCACTTGTTACTGGTCTGAAGTCAGATTTGAAGTCTGCTACTTTCACAGTGTGAGTTCTGTCAGTGAGCCAGTTGGCAACCCATCTTGTGATATAGGGATTTATACCTAGTTTAGTGAGTTTATCTATAATTCCAGAGTGGGGGATGGTGTTGAAAGCCTTGGCAAGATCTAGATAGGCTGTGTGAACCACCTTACCATTGTCTACGGCTTTGGTGACTGCTTCAAAGAAGTCTATCAGGTTTAGGAGACATGATCTGCCTTTTACAAACTCGAACTGGGTGGGGTCCAGAGTTTGGAGATTACCAATGTCTTTGTTTATAAGTTCCATGATGATATGTTCCATGGCCTTACAGACCAGGCTCGTCAGGCTAATGGGGTGGTAGTTCCCGGGGTCTGTGGTGGCTCCCCCCTTGTGGAGTGGGATAACTGTCGCTGTGCACCATTCAGCAGGCACAAAGCCTGAGGTGAGGCTATGATTGAACATGGTACTTAGTTGGGGTGCCAGTTCGTTCTGTAGTTCATGTAGAACGCAGCCTAGGATGTTGTCTGGTCCCATGGATGCTGTGTTCTTGGCTTTGGTGAGTGTGGTTTTTACCTCTGCAGCCGTGATTACAGAAACTTTGCATTCTTCCGGTATAGAGATGGGCTCTTTAGGGGGTGAGAGGGGGATAAAGTTAGCACTGAACCTATCTGCCAGGATGTTGGCAATATCAGTTGGGTCTGTATATTTAGTGCCATTGTGCTGTAACTCAGAGCAGATTTGAGTGTTGCCATTGAGATTCTTGAAGTAGCTATAGAATGCTTTGTGATTGTCTTTGGAATCAGTGGCGATTTTGTTTTCGTAACTAGCTTTGGAGGATTTTATCAGGGATCACAGCTTCTTACTGAGGCTGACCAGGGAGCTCCTCCACTCATGGGACTTGATAACTAGATTCTAGACCTGAAGAGCTAGTGTATAAAGATAGGACTTTGTGACACCCTGCATCTTGACATACTACATCATTGTGGTATTGTCTGTTAGAATTTTGAGAGGCTCGGGATGAAAGAGGGAATGAAAGGCTTCTAAAGCCAGAAGCAGAGATCTCATTTCCTTTATGTTGATGTGGTCTAACCTCGGAGGACACTAGAGACCCTGAAGGGGGCCACAGGAAGCACCACACCCCCTATATGAGGCACCTGTAAAGAGCTCCAGAGTTGGAACTAGAGCTGGAAAGGGAAGCTTCGGGTTGAGAGAAAGGTGACAAGTCCACCACTGAAGTTTTGAGCTCAAAACAAGGAAGAAACTCCGGGGGGTGGCAATGTTGAAGCCACACTGATGTGAGGCACCACTGAAGTTTCCTCATATGGAGCCTCATGACAGGGAGCATGGGAATGATGGAAGTCATGAACCTGAGCACCCTGAGAAATTCCCTGACCATTATGGAAGCCAGAGGAAGAAGGGATTGGAAAAAAAAAAGAAGAGAGACAGAGCCTTGGGGGTAGGCAGAGATGCCACCACAGGAACTGTCTGATGTCTGCAGCCAAGGAAAATATGACCTTGGAATGGTATCAAAAGTGATTTCTGGAAATTTATGACAAAACCCAGACTCTCCAACACGGACGTGGTAAACTTGAGATCCTGGAGCAGAGAGAGTTGGGTGAAGGAGCTTGAATAAACACGATTATCTAGAAAGGAAAATATCTGAATACCTTGAATCTTGCAAAAAGCAATGACAGAAGCTAGGCATTTGGTGAATACGTTTGGGGCAGTAGAGAGGCCAAAGGGCAAAGCACAGAACTGAAAATGCAAGGAACAGACAGAGAAAAAAATTCTTAAATAGGGGATGGATGGGAATGTGAAGGTATGCATCCCTGAGATCCAGAGATACCAGAAAGGCCTGGGGTAGTAGAAGAGGAAATATCTGCAGAGATAACATTCAAAAGGAAGGAATTCTGAGGAAGAAGTTCAGCCTGGAATATCAGAATTGGTCAACATCTACCGTCCTTTCATGGGACTGAAAACATCCTGGAATAAACCCCCCCAGATAGAAGGCATGGCTTGAATGGTGCCCTGAGCCAAGAGAGAGTGAAGAACATGTGGAAAACTAGAGAGCTGCTCCTAAGGAGGCTGAGGAATCCCTAAAAAGGGATGAAGAGACTTGCAAACCATGAAATATCCCTGAAAGATAATGGACAGAACCCAAGAGTCTGAAGTGACATAGCCAATTTGGGAGAGACTGGGACAGATAAAGGGACAAGGGAACCTGGCCAAGGGAATGAGGAAGCAAACTGTCAAATAGTAACATGCTTGACCTGGAAAGCAGGTTTGCAGATGTAGGAGTCAGAGTAGATTGAGCAGGAGGCACCTGCCTAGAATGCCTAGTACCCTTCTTGCCCTTAGAAGGATGAAGAGATTGCCTATGAACAAATGCAGACTTAAGAGGGATAATTCCTCTGAAAGTTGGGGAGATGATAAACAAAAAATTGTTTCATCGCCTGTAAGGGTTTGCACTTGTCCTAGACAGACTCGAAACATTCAGCTATAGCAAATCCAAAATATTTTTATTACCCATAGGAGCATCCAAAGGTTTGGTCTTAATGTCATCGGCAAAGACTGAAGATGAAGCCAAGAACTAAAGCCTCAAAGCCGAATCAAAGACAGGAGGCCTGGAAGAGGAGTCAGCTGCATCATAGCTGCATTTGATTGAGTGGAGTGCAACTTGAGAAGTACAGTCCAGCAGGGAAAGGGCCGAAACCTTCTCCTCACAGTCAGGAGGGTCATAAACCACCTTAGAAACCTGAGAAAGGACAGCAATGACACACTGGTCATACGAGTCTGGTAGTTGATGACCCCAAATGATAAAGTGACAGCAGTGTAAACTTTCTTCCCCAGCCTTTCCATAGACCTACTATCCTCATTAGAAAGCAACAGCTTGGTAGCGGGAAATAACTTGAATGGCTTTGTCAGAGGAGACTGACACTACAGAAGGGTCAACAGAAGGGCATTTATAAAGAAATTTGCACTTGTCAGGCACTTTATAAAATTTATCTGGATTCTTAGGTGCAGAAGGCTGAGTCTCCATGGCTACAGACGCTGCCGAGAAAGTATCCAGAAGGGCAGCCAGAACAGGACGAATAGCAGATAGCTTAGGAGACTTCATTTGTAGAAGCTCATAATATCTGTTCTGAACCTCAGGGACTTGAGAACAATCCCACTTAAAATAATCCATCATAAGGGCAATGGTATCCCCAAATATGAATTCCTCCAGGGGGGAATCTGTGCTTATGGAGCTCTCTTTCTTTGAACCATAGTCCATGGGGGAAGGGATATGGGAAGAATAAGGCAGAGATTCCTCCCCTGTGTCCAGGTCTTCATCTGAGGAATCCAATTCCCTATGCCTCTTGAGTGGAGTGGAATGACAAGGAGGAGCAGGAACAAAGGACCATTGAGGAGGCTTCAAGTCCATCAAAGCATTAAATAAACCCTATACGAAATTGTGACATTCATGATGGGAATTCTTAACAACAGGGGGGAAATGTGCTTTGTTTTTTGTTTCTTTTTTTGTGGGATGTCTTTGCGAAACACCCTTGGGTGGGTCAGACCCCTGTTGTGACTCAATGATTTTAGGAATCTCCTGCCTGACTAAGATCTGAGGAATCCCCCTTCGTCCTTCAGATATAATCAGTCAAGGTTCTCCCTCAACATCAGGTACAGACATTTGAAAAGCCTCTGAAGACATGAGAAGCTGGATCAATACTAGTCTCCAGTAGGCTCACAGCAAATGATAGAACATTTTGCATGATTGTGTGAAGCACTCAAACAGAAGAGAGACTGGTTATGGCAGTCTTCATGAGGGAATATGCCTACCACATGGACATGTTCCCTTTCTGGATGACATGAACACAATAAGACCTCCCAAAAAGTGAGAAGAAATCCCAGTGGGGTACTTGTCTGAAAATATGTTTTGGTAACCAGCACAGCAGAAGGGTGTTCAGACTGGTGGCAATGTAGATCAAAGTGTGTGTGTTCGTATGGCACCTGTATGCCTATACCATGCGTGAGGAACATTCATGTGATGTACGATGCCTAGAAGTGTTAAAGTCTTTGGTATACTGGATGGATATTGGGCTGTCCTTGGCAGGAGATCTCTTAGGCAAAGAACACCACAATAGTAATACGGAAGGACATCATAATAGCATCCAGTCAAGAAAAATACCAATGGAAAAAATTAAAACAGTATTAAAGTAGTAAATGAAAAAGTACACAAAGACCAGATGAGTTGAGATATACTTTTTATTAAAAAAAAGTGATAAATAGTTACAAGTATTAATAAACGTGATTACTGAACGAATAGGTGTCATAAAAGAGAAACAGACATGTGAAGGTGTTATATCATTTACATATAAAAATAGGTAATATGAAATAAAAATATGGAGACATTAAGGGAGTATGAATTATAAACTGTTTACGAAGGATTGCAGTAAAGCCTTAATATAAAACTGAAAAAGTAAACATTAGTATAAAGAAAAAAGCAGATAAGATAGTGTGTGGTGTCACAAGGACATATGAAAGTATATGGGAAACATGGTTTAAAGGTCATAATAGAATGGATTCTGATTATCAGTTTTATTAAATTGCTTGGAATAAACTCTTAAAGGATGGGGAAGTGAGTGGGTGAAGCTTGAGAGGGGTGAAACAAGACTGCCTATGATTGGTATTTTATTTATATTAGTAATTAATGCTACTTTTAGGAATAGTCAAGAATCAGATGAGGAAGCACTGTTGGAAATAGGAGTTTGTGAAAATTCCTGATTTTATGTCACATGAAGGTGATATAGTGTTGACTGTCAAAGTGTGGATAACAGAAGTTTAAAGATAGAGGAGGAATTATGAACTACAGGTCTGGTAATAATTTATACAAAAATGTAAAGGTTGTGGCAAGGTATGGAAAGCTGGAAGGGTTTATTTTCTAAGGAATGTACTACATCTGTTAAGGATACAGCTTAGAAAGCTGAGAATTACCGATAAACAATGTAGTATAAAAGTAAAAATACAGCATGTGTAAGTAATTTCAAATGTTGCACAAGGAAAAATCATTGAATTATTGAGTGTAATGAATATAATACCCCCGGTGGCACACATGCAACAACTGGAACACCCACAGAGATACGTTACTAACCGAATAGAGGCCGTAAACAACATGTGGTACACAGACCAATTCAAAGCGCTGTCACTATACTCAGTATGCTACAGACTTCCTAAGATGTGATCTGTGTCTGGAATACAAGCATCCTCGACCCATTACTGATGGATTTTTACTGCACATCAGGAAGTCAAATAGCATCAGAAACACTTGGTCTAGGGATCTAAACCACTTCTGCTTCATCAACAGAAGAGTTTGGATGGAGAGATACAGCTTGCAGAGGATACCACTGCTGTGGAACAGACCTACCATTCCCATTAAACAAAATGTATCCCTTTCCATGTTCAAGGGCAAATCAGATCTATGGATGGAAATCTGAAAATTTACAAACTAATGGGTTAGGCATAATGGTTAAGGTCTTCACCCCACAGACTCAAGGTTTGATTTTGATCTTGAGTCATGGTAAGTTCTCCTGTGGCACTGACAGTTGATAAGCAAAAGTTAGTAACTTATCCTTCTTTTACTTGTGTTGTGGTGCTTGCATTAAGTACTGAATTCCCTAGCTGGTGTATTTAGTGGTTCTAATTTCACTGTGGTCAACTGGTGTGCGTGTGTATGTAGTCAGAAGAGTGCAACTGTACATCCTACTGTCAGCAATGCAGTCCCACTGAGTACAAATATCCCTCAGTTAACTGCAGCTGCTTGGAGTTTGGTGACTTTAGCCAGAGATCTGGAGTACACCTCAACTAAAATTCAAGGCATCCACTGGAAACAACTGAAAAATAAGTATATTTAAAGCATGTATTGCACTTTAACTGCATTTGAATTGCTGCTTCATTTTTGGTGATTGTGTCTGCCTTTTTTTCTGCACTTGAAATTCTGTACTACCACCTTATATAGCATAGGCTAGATTCAGACTTGAATCTAGGCTGTTTGGTATCACTGTGCTCTAAACCAGCCATCTTACATTTAGAGGATTTCCCTGTGTATCTCAGGCGTCCAACTGAGATGGGAATTGTTGGAGAAAGGATAGCCCCAAACTGAGCCTATCAGTAGTTTGTCTTAAAACAGCTCAATTTCACCGTATTTAAGCCTTGTGTTTGTGCGTAGCTGTGCATCACACTATGAAAGTTAGTGCTGCCCTGTATTGATGCAAACACCTGAAAACTTAAATTTTCCCTGGACATCTGTCAGCAGGACCCACCCAAGTCTCCTGTTGCTCTGCAGCAACTCAACTGCACAATAAGCGGAATCACCACAGCCCTTTACCATAAACTGTCAATAGAATAAGCCCTTCTTTTATTCCTACATCATAAACTGATCTAACTTGCACACTTCCAAACAGTACTACGGTATAAACCTGTCATTATGGATGGTCACTTTCCCACCATTTCTCTTGCCAGCATGATTGACTTGGGCATCCTGAGGCAATGTAGTAATTGCCTCATGTATACTGACAACCACTTAATCCTGAAACAAATACAATATGCAAGAGATGTAATTACATTATCAATTTGGAAACCATCCTCTCACATAACAAAAAACAAGACATCAAGCAAGTTGTCATGTACTACACCTCTCACACAAGTTCAGCACACAACACAAACTCATGTATGAGGAAGTACTCACAAGAAGCCTGCCAAAAGATCAGAGACCTCCCATGTGCAAATTATCTGCACACACTTCAACATGTATAGAAACTAAAACAACACACACAGCAGTCTCTTACCAAATAAGCCCCTAAGGCAAAATACCTCAAAGGAGACTCCTTAGTGAGACACACAGATTTCTCATCACTAGGCTGGACTAGAAGGTCATGGTCAGCTGCCTATCTGGTGCCATGAAATGTCAGATCATGCATGCACGCAATCAGGTCACTCAACAAGTACCATTATGACTCTGTCATAGTCCATGTTAGGGTGAATGACTTGAGACGTACCTCCCTTGACAATATGAAGAGAAGCATGACTGAACTCTCACATTGTGTTTCCCAGGCAAGTATGACCCTAGCCCTAAGCAGCATTCTACCTTCACCCAGGATGATGCCACAATACAAACAAAAACATGATTTACTTCAACAACTGGCTTAGCCTTCTGGTGTCATTCCAGGGGGATCCAGTATTTGTCTGCCTGGGAAGACATGTCTCCTCTAGGCTTTCGGATATGGCTAAGGTGCTTGCCTCCCCCATAGTGCCTTTTTAGGCAATGTCAAACAAAAAAAATTCCAAAATAGCAAACTCCACTTGAGACAAACAAGGTTCTGCTGCTTAATGTTAGAAGTCTAAACATGAAACTGCACTCCCTGGAAGCACTCTTCATCGTGGAAGTTGCTGATGTTTGCGCAGTCACAGAAACATGGTTCAAGGCCACAGAGTCCACCCCCAGTTGTGCAAGGCTACAGTGCCTTCCACACATTTAGACCTCAGACTGAACATGAAAGAAACAAAGGTGGAGGTGTATCCATCGTCATTAAAGCCAAGTACACCTTGAGACTGGTCAAACAGTACAACTCTCTCAAACTACTTCATGCCCAATTAACTACAGGCAAAACACCCTACCATATCATTGATATCTATAGGTACCCCTCCATGAATCAAGAAAAGCACAATGCCTACCTGGACTTACTGGAGTCACCACTCACTATACAGCCAAACACCTTAGTCATGGGAGATTTCAATTATCCTTCCATTGACTGGGTACATACACAAGCTCAAACATGCTTGCCCAGAGGTTCCTGGACTTTTGTCAGTGCAAATGTTTTGGAACAGATAGTCTGCTCCCCCACAAGGGGCTCTATTGTCCTTGACATAGTACTCGCCAATGTGGCTGGTCACTGCGCTGCCCCATGTGTGATGCCCTCACTGGTAAGTTTGGACCATAAATCAGTCTCATTCAAACTATTGGACCCCACAATCCCAAAGGAGCAAAAAACTATCTAACTTCTCTAAAGGAAACTACAGTCTACTAAGTGATGATATAAAAAGATTTATACCCCCCCCCTGCAATCACAGACAGTAATGACTCCTATGCAGAGATTTGCACAAATGCCCTGTATAATCATATTAGCAACTGCATAGACTCTGCTCTACCTGTCCGGATTAAAACCAGGTCCTCCTGAAAAAAACAAGCCACCTTGGTGGACATCAAGTATAAACAGATTGTATAACAAAAGGAAGAAACTGATGTCCAAGAACAATAGGCAACTGTGTCTGCAGAGGAAGAATTCTCTCCACATATTGAACAAGCAAATCGGAAGGTATTTTTTTTAACTACGTCTGAAATCTAAAAGGGAGTGTCCAGCCATGTGCCAAATTGGTAGCAGATGGTACCACTCACACTAAACTGGAGGAAATTGGCCTCCTAGCTGACAGATTTGGTGCAAACTTCACCCCGCCCATAATCCCACCACTCATACTCCAAAACATATATGATACCAGTTCTCTACCTAGTATCTGTAGAGATCAAGTAATGCTGTGCTCTCCAAGGCCAAACACATGGCTTCAACGGAACCAGATAACATTTCAGGTTGCTGACTAATCAGTCTAAAACAGGACCTAATTGACCCACTTTCAGTTCTCTTTAAACATAGCCTGAGAACTGGCTTTGTGCCAGCAGAGTGGAGAACAGCAATAGTAATCCCCTTGCATAAAGGAGTGCCATCAACTGACCCTGGGAATTGTAGATCCCCAAGTCTAACCAGCCTCAGCCTGCAAGGCCATAGAAAGGATCATGGACCTTATCAACAAGGACACAGGTGACCATCAAACTCTATACCCAATTGAGTTTGGTTTCTATAAGGGTACAGCTTGCTTACTGAACCTGGTAGACTTCTTTGAGAAAGTCACTAAAGCCCTGGATGAAGGGTAGGATAGTGCATACTTGCCTAACTTGACCTAACCAAAGCCTTTGACACAATCCCATACTCTGGTATTATTGAAAAAACTCCCAGTTAGGTGTTAACTCTCACATTACTAGATGGGTAGCTAATTGGCTTACCAACAGAACACACTGTCAAAGTCGGTGACTCCACCTCTACCAATAAACCCGTCACCAGTGGTGTACTGCAAGGATCTGTCTGTGCTGGGCCCTTTACTATTTGGAAACTATTTCTTGAAACTCCAGGCTAAAGTAGACAGCTTTTGGCTTACTAAGTTCATTGATGATTGTAAACTAGACACAATCATGGAGTCCCCCAATGATGTTAACATATTACATGAGGGGCTAACACAAAGAAATAACTGCTGCCAAAGTCATGGTCTAAAACTAAACACAAAGAAGTGCACTAGTATCCCATTTAGCAAGGTGGAATTCCCCACTAACTGCAATATGGTGCAAGATCTGGGAACCCATGTCAACAGCGATCTGAGCTTTGACCACCAGGTTTCCATGGTGGTAAGGAAACCTTCTACACTGCGTATCTCATAAGTAAAGGCATCGCATCCAGGTCTAAGGATGTTATAATCCCACTTTACTAGACCCTAATCAGACCATTAATAGAGTACAATGCTCCCTTCTGTGTGTATCTCACCAGACACCTGCAGCATCTGAAGAGACCACAGTGGTTTCTCACTAAGATGATACATGGCCTCCAAACGAAGCCATGTTACTGCACTGTGTGTCATACAGGCTACAAAGAGGTGACTTGTGCCTAGCCTACAGGGCAGTCTCTGACCCCAACCTGATGAAAATGCTGCACATCTACAAATAAAATGGCACTAAACTCGCTCTAGGAATCTCAACCTTGTCTGTGGCATTAACAGAACATGCTGGAGAGACGGGTATGTCTCCCAGAGATTGCTGATGCTCTGGCATAAACTTCCTATAAATGTGAAGCAGAGCTCCTCAAATGACCCTATTCAAGTGCAACCAGGACAAATGGATGGGTGACCGCAAATTCACCCCAGAGGTAACACCCATGTTCGTCATGGACAGGGGTAGTCAGTGCTGATCTGTAAAGTATGTCCATCTAATCAAGGATAATTGGGACAACCCAAGATTAACATGGCTAGGCTTATAAAGGCTCTAGGACCACTAGCCTAGTAACCTCATATGAACCTATGACTGCATCCTGTATTACTAATGGACAGAGGCAGCTCCTAAATGTTTTATCCCATGCATGAGTCCCGCCAAATTATCTATGTTATGATCTCAGTTTATCTCGTTGGCGTAAGATATTATCAACAATGGGATGTGTAAGATCAGTCTATAACCAAATGGGATAGGTTATTTTGAACACAAAGAAAATTAGCTAGGTTTAAAATGGACCAGAAGGGCAGCTAGCCTAGTACTTACCTACAAACCTATAAAATTAATGAAGATAAAACAAAACTATAACTGTAAATCATGTACCCCCTAATGACTTGGTTCAACAATACCCATATTTATTGGGGCATAAGACGAAATATTTAGGAGTATGGATTAAAAAGTCTTATGTTATGGAATCTAAAGATATGTGGGAAGAGACTAAAAAGACAATTAAAACTGAGGAAACAGAGCTCTTATTTATGCATATGGATAGTAAGATACAAGCAGTGAAAACGTTTTTATTCCTGTTATTTTTATATACAGGCCATGCATATTTTCATCAACCAGAAGAAAAGTTGTGAATAATAATAATTAATAGAGAATTGAAGGAATTTATCTGGGAGGGAAAGAGGCCAAGAGTTAAGTGAAATAAGTTGATCCTTCCAATAGAACAAGGTGGTTTAGGATTACCTGATTTGAAGGGATATTTTAATGCTACACGGTTAAGGCTCATATACATAACACAAGCAGAAGGTTATAATTCAAAGTGAGAAGAGATGATGATGAAGGGGGGAGGGTATCAACAAATAAGGTGAGAGTGGGGTTTTGGATGCAGATCCTTAAGAAGGATAACCATCATGCCAAATATTGCAAAAAAATAGTCTAAGAACAAGGCCGACATGTGACTGGAGGAAGGAAATTTTGCCAATATGGATGACTAAAAGTAGGGGTACAGAAAATAGTCAAAAGGGGGCTGGAATTTACTGAAGAAAACTGTCAAAGGAACAAAGATATTGGGACCCAATGTAGGATGAGACCAAGATGACATTTGGACTGCCTGTTAGATACTTCTTTACCTATTAGGGACAGGGGAGTCTTAAGTGAATGACCTGCTCCGGTAGATTTTTTTACCTGAATCTAGAACAGAAGCTGTTAAAATGGGATAATTAGTAGGGCATATAAAATACTGCATGATAACTATAAGAATAAGAGGATGTTCAAAAAGGTTGGGAAAAGAGACTGGAAAAGCAATTTAGAAGGGAACAACGGAAGGAAATTTGTATATCTCCAAAGTATGCGACACAATTGAGATGGTGTCAGATTTTAGCTTGGAAGTGTTTGTATATGTATTTTTATACCCCAAGCAGACTTCAAAGAATTTTCCCTCAGGTAGATAGCAAATATTGGAGATATGATGGGAAAGGAAGAGAAAACTAAAAGCATGTTTTGGGGAGTGGAAAAATTCCTACAGAGTACTCAGAATTATTGGAGAAGCAAATGGCTGTAACTAAGAAAATTATTCTTTTGAGCTGGGAAACAGGATCTGAACGGTCTAGTTGTAGTAAGGTCTTAAGTTTAATTCTGTTGGCTGTCAAAAAGCAACTAAAAGAAAATGGAAACCAAAATCTAAACCAACTTTATTAGAAGTATTGAATATTGTAAAAGAGATAAAGGAACTGGAAGGATGATCTTTAGAATAGGGAATGAGCAAATCACATAGAAATGAACGAAATTTGTGGGACCAATACGTGCAGACTGATGTTCAAGAGGAGAAGTGAGGTTTAAGGAAAGGCAGGAATTGAATGATTTATGTAATGTTGGACTGAAAGAAAGTTATAAAAAGAGAATATATAATGTATGATGTCTGTAAATGGACAAATGTTAGTTTGGTTTGCTTTCTATTCTATTAATGTATCTGTGCCTATGTCTTAAGTGATATTTTAATAAAGATGTTAAAAGAGTACACAAGTATTTTGCAATGACTGTGTTGATTTTTTTTCAAGGAGCAGTCGGCATGTGCTACATGTGTACACATGATTTTTTACTAGGTGCTCCAATTCCATCCCAAGACATCAATGTTTATATGACATGGTAATCCTCCAAATTACATGTAAATGTGTGTGCATGCACTCAATCATGTGCAACAAACTGGCATCCTATGTGAGATTAGATTCCTGCTTTGAGTACAATTAATGTTGGGATAGCTATCCAGTTCCCCCCATGTCACCAGAAATGGTAAAGTGAGTAGCTAGAGAAAGAATTCTCTGGCTGTATCCATTTTTTTTTGAATGATGATAGTTTCATTTGTAAAGCTATAATCGCAACTCAGTGGCTCTAGCTGCAGTTTAACATCTGTGTGTGTGTGTGTGTGTGTGTGTGTGTGAGCGTGGTACCCACACAGCCTTTAGCAAAGGCTAGCTTTGCAATCCTCTGCATATTTTTCCCCGCATCTGCAAAGGTGGTGGGACAAGCATTTGGTGAATCTTTATCTTTCTTGTCCTACTGCAGTACCATACATTGCACTTTGTTAGCTAATGTACACAGCTACCACAATCACAGATCAGATAGCCAAAGAGAGTAAATAATGCTTACTGTTGCCAAACATATAAGTGGTCAGTTTCATAATCCGGATACTAAAACAAAATAAAGCAACTACTTCTTACAAACCACAGCAAAAATGTGCTGTTTGATAAGCAATGCACACACACAAAGTGAGTGCATTTAACCAGTTAAATAAAAAACAGACATTTTAAAATAAGTATGTTTGAAATACTGGTATATATCTGATCTATATGCAGTGTAGAATAATGAAAGCATATAGGTTCATAGGTTCATACTAGGCTATCTGCCCAAGGGCATTTATAAGCCTAGCCCATAGTTATGTGGCTTTCGCCACCCCTTTAGTTTGAATATAGGTTCATAGGTTCATATTGTGCTGTACTACACTAAAATGAAACCATATGCCATACCGTGAAAGCATGACCCTTTCAAAAATCAGAGATCATAGGAGATTACTACCCTATTGACCTGGAGGTCATTTTAAGCCTAGTCATTTCAACCCAATGTAATACCATAGACGTACTAGTCAATACCCAAGTTTGTATTTAGTGATAACTACCCATATCCAGGAGGGTTGTGGGTGTCTGCAATATAACACATGGTTTCATTTTAATGTGTGGTATTCTACTATCACTCTGTTTTTTTCTGTTTCTATAATGGCTGAATGAGAGTGGGGAGATCTGATTTTCATTAACTAAAACATGTAAAAATTTTAAATACATGCAGAAAAATAGAAAGCTACCCGTTATAATTATGATGAATGGGACAGGGTCCTTTCTGTTAAGAATCCCATGTTGTTCAGCTACTGAAAGGTCTAAGTGACTATGGGGAGGGGGCATAGAAAAAGATGAAGATTTTCCATCACCTTGCTGAAAGTTATTTCCTCCTCTAGGTTTTCATAGCGCTGCTCAAGACGGGAATATTCATTCACCAGATTCTGATATCGGCCTCTCTCTTCCTCCAATTCAGCCATCAGTTTTTTGCTCTCTGCTGCCACTTTTTGGGCAAGCCAATCTATTAAATGAAAAAAAAGTGTCAACAGAACAGTAGAATAAGTTTACTTTTCAGCAAAAAAAAATCTATGTTTACAATAATGCTTCAGGTAGAATGTTTTATTTTTCTTTTCCATTCAACAAGGGAATCAACACATTCCTTCAAGCAGCAACACAAGCACAGACACAAAATCTATGAAGGAGAGTGTTGACATACGTAACAAAAAGTGTGTTTGTGTGGTCAGTCCAGGCAGCACAATCTGCATCTTTTCAGCAGCTCTAAGATTAACACCATTTTTATATATTTAAGACCATCATCTATAGAATGTGTAGTACAGGGAGTAACACAAGTTTATAAGATACTGCCTTGAATTTGTTGGGTAATTTGTTTTTTCCTCGTCTATGTTCTGAAAGCAGCTTATATTTAAAAGCAAAATGAAATTTTTGGAAGTAACCTCTCTGCCGATCTGCTTGAGCTGCCACTATGTGCCTCCCACAAAGGTGAGCAGAAAATGGTTCCAATACTTGCGTCTCAACACCCATATCTGGTTCCTATCAAAATGACGAAAAATCAAAATCTCGAATGCTTGGATGAGTGAAAACGCAGGTAATTGAAATAGATATTGTGAGATTGTGGTACAGTGAAGATCTGAAAATTTGCCCTTTCCTCACTGTAGTGCGATCTCGGAGTTAGAATATATTTTTAGGGGGGGTGTGGGGGGCACAGTCCCCCACAACAGCAATTTCGATTACCTGCATTTCCGCTCATCCGAGCGTTCGAGATTTTGATTTTTCATCTATGTAATATAGAACAAACATAGATGATAGGCACATCTTTATTCTCCAACTCCAACATCCACAGAAGACTTGCATCTGTACTAAATAGTAGAATTAAGAAAAGGAAGACTGAAGATGCAGCAGATTACCACAATAGTCAATGCACTATATATTTTGGCATGGATTCAGGTTCCTCACAGTTTGACGGAGGATCACAAACATTCAGGAGCAGATAAGTAAACCACCACTCTATTGACAAGGTAGCAACTAAAGATGGAAGACGTCCTGCATCCACTGTATCTTTATGGGATACTTAATACACTGGACTTTACACATTAGACACTCTCATAAGGAAAATGCTGGCATTTATACAAAGCAATAATACACACATGTAATATTCTGCACTATACAATATACTATGTTGTAAACTAAGGATGTCACATAACATTCATACATAATTTCAAAGTTGTGCCAAGGTCAGCTGGTGTCAGGGGCAATGCCCTACTTGAAAGTTAGACCACAAAAAATCACCTTCAAGGAGCTATACTAGATCCTAACTACAGTTCAGTGACTTATTCAAAATGTTGTTTACAGAGGATTCATCACTACCACAGTGCTAATCATGCACTCCAAAAGCTTGCACCTGAAGCAGCTACCCCTTTTTGTCTCACCCCTTTGCTTGGCATTGCATCATTTGAAACAGATACACTTGCAACATATTTATAGCAATATACCATACCTTTACAACATACTTGTATCAACAATGCATATAAAATATGCAATTATAATATGCATTACAAGTCAGCAGCATTAACTCTATTTGTAGTCACTGCGAAAAACAATCATTCCAACTGGAAAGGTTTCTAACGTTTTTTTCAAACTCTGGACATTTTACAATCACTATAAGATAAGGATGTTATTGTAGGATGTCTGGTCACATCCTTTAGATCGTCTGCATCAGGCACAACAAATTAAAGTTCTGTAGTGAAGCACTTAGCTGTTATAATCTGGGCAGGTTGAAGAAATACTCGAGGCGGTTTCTGGGTTGTGCAATTGTGGCACTTCATGCTTCTTACTGTCAGTTTACCAAACACACCACTGTCTGACACTGAGAACAGTCCACTCACGCATAGATGTTTCCAGCAACCTGTCAACATTAGTTAGTGACAATGTGGGATCTTGCTATGTTTATATGACCTATTTCACAGCTTCTTCTTGTTACAAGTGTTAGTCTTACCAATGTTGGTTTCTAATAGTATCTTCAGTTCTCAGTACTAACAATATCTTAGTTGATGTCATAACAGTACTGATTTTTTTGTAAATCTTCATGTCAAACTAATTGCATATTTGGCATTTTCTATGGTTGAAGTAGAACAAACGATGTTTACAACTTTGTTCTCATTCTCCTCCTCCTCAACAATCACGGAGAAGCAAAGCAGTATAGGCTATAATGGAGTGTGTAAATCTGACACTTTCATGATGTTTTTTTACTTTGTGAATATTTGTCTCAGCTTGTCTGTTACGATGAGGAAGATTTTATATGCTAAAATCCCTTGCTAATAAAGTGCAAAACATTGTCACAAAAACTACTCAAGGATACTAAGACATGAGAACATGAACAGTTGGGGAAGCAGTACATTTCAATTTTATAACATCAGGATGCTTTGAGTAGTAAATCAATACAGATAACATACTTAGTCATTAAACTAAAATAAATTGGCAGTTCCTTTACTCCACAGCTGGAATTTTATGAGGTATAATCAAACCTTTTACATTGCTCTTGTGATACACATGGCCTTGACTACTTCTTAGCATAAGTTCTATTTTGCAAGATATTCCTGGCCTGAATATTACATCATGTGCCCTGTGTTCATGCTCAACAATGTTCAAGTGTGCTTCATGATTCTCTCCAATATTTAATCTCAAAACAGCTTTGATACAATCACTCTGTTGGATATGATCATGAGTCCTTATGACTCCTGAAATTCATCATGTTAGGTATTAACTGATATGGTAATACTTCATTTACCTCCAAACCATCCTTCTAAATACCATAGTCATTCCCATTCAATACAGAGCATCAGAAATTCTGTTTTATCTGGTAAAATCATATAGCTCCTGAAAATTCTAAGCAACTTCATAATTTATTTGCATTCTGTAGTCTTGCATCACAGCATATATCACTCTGCTTTGAATTCTTTACATACTTGTCAACTGTATGCTTTTTAATAAAACAAAAAAGTCAAATGAATGAAGTAGTAAATAAACCACCAAAAAAGAACCTCCAATCAGGCAGAATTAGGTTCACTAGGAAGCAGATACCATACCTCAGCGAAAAACTACTTTAATGGTGCTTTAGTCTCAAAGAGACTTCATCAGAATGAACTTTAACATAAAAAAAACCTTATGTATACCAAAATTAATGAAATAATCCAATTAAGAAAACCAATTAAGTACAAATAAATCTTAAAGACATAAAACCATAAAAAACAAATATAAATGAAAAAAATGAAATACCCAGTTAAAACTATATCACAACCATATATCTTCTTTTTCATGTATATTATTTTAAATGTTAGTATTGTTTTCCACTCAACCTATTTTTTTTAAAACATTTAAGATTAATATTAAACAATACCGACATTTAAAATAATTAGTATACATTAAGGAATATGGTTGTGATATAGATTTTAGCTGGGTATTTCATTATTTCATTTTTTCATTTACATTTAGTCCCAGTAAAATGTGATAAATGTACCATTTATACACAGATTTCCAGTAATAATCCTGTTACTCTTTCTGCGCCTAATGAAGAAACTGTCTGTGCACAGTCTCATCACATGTCAAGCATATTTACAAATGGTCATGTTTCTGCTGTATAGGGACTCTTAAGAACTGTTCAAATTATTGCAATTTTTATATCTATTAATTACTCTATCAGTTTTGAGTTGGTTACATAATATTATGCCCTTTTTTATTGATCAGCATACCAAGGCAGTCCATACTTAAGTGCAGGACAAATATTTTTATCATGCTGATAACCACATCTTGATCAAAATAGTTATTACATATTACAGTGCTGAATATTTATTTTCAACTTCATTATCAGACTCATTCATAACAACTTTTCTTTGCTGTCATAAACTTTGAAGTGTTTCAAGTATTGTACAGTCACTTACAGTATTCTGCCTAGTTTCAATGGGCTTTATTTTAATGTTGTACACATCTAAATATTATGCACGTGCTTTCCTGTGAATACAGTTAAACATCTACAGCTTTTCAAATGCCAAATCCATTTCTGATGAAAGTTTTTTCTTACTTTGTCATCTCCAATGCCACAGGTAATGCTAAATGAAAGATTTGCACTGATTGAGTTTTTAGTTGAGTCTGGAAGAGAAGCTGTTAAAGAAGGGATAATTAGTAGGGCATATGAAATATTGCACGATAACTATAGTAATCAATTAAAAGAGGTCAGAAAAGATTGGGAAGAGAGATTACATAAGCGATTCACAAAAATTATAGGACATATGAACAGTTCCCAAATATGCAACACAATTTAAAAATATTTAGGACTTTTGTATGTAAATGTGAACTTGATAGTATGGTTTGATTACTTTTATACAAACGCAAGTCTGCCCATGTCACAAGTGATAATTCAGTAAAGGTTTAAAAAAATTAATATCAAATCTAAAAAATGTATATATATATATATATATATATATATATATATATATATATATATATATATACTGTATGTGATCTATATTCTTAATAAAGTTCTTCAAGACCATATATGAACATATGTTTATTGGGGAAGACTTCTTCAAAAGGTTATGGCTTTACCGGAAAGTAAACTGGAAGATGTATAGTTATATTTAGTAAAATTTCAAGGCCCACTAAAATATTTAGTATAAATTCTGACAAACTATTCTCAATGAAAACTTAAAATGGCTTAATTCTCCTTGCCAAAGTAGCATAAACTACAAAGAAGATTTTCACTGAGATGAATCATACATTACAGGATGACAAAGACACAAAGTGGGGTTACAATCTTCAATTTTTAATATTTAGGAATTGAATAGGAGGTTTTAGAAATAAAATGTCTCATTAATGCCAGACTACAAGCTATTCACACCATTGTCTTTCCACTAGAGTCAAAAATGCATATATTAAGGTACTCCTCTGTCTGACTGAAGGAAATAATTAGTCTAATGTGATTCCAGGACAATGGTGAGAAATGCAAGATCTTGCACATGTGTGACAAAAGCTTTGGTAAAGGATACGGTTCTGGAAGGTCTAGTTTAATGAAGCAAAAAAATAAGTTAGGGATAACAATAATACTTGAATAAATCAAGCAGGACAGAACAAACAAATAGATGGCGTCAACAGAAAGATAGACTGTATCTGCAGAAATATGGTCATCACAGATTTGTAATATACTTATTTTGCTTTAATTTTTCAATAGCCAGGGGAATCGTTTTAATCATGACAGAATAATTTTTGCTACAGCTACAGACAGCAGCAGAAGTTTTAAGAAAAGATAATTAGTGGTTAATGTGTTGAAACGTGAATCAGCAGTTTGCAAAACTGAAAGCATTACCAGATAACTACTAAAAGTCAATTGAAAGTGTAAGCATTTGTAAATTAGTACATATATAGTAACAGTAAATTCAGTAAAAGGAATGGCTCAATTACTTGAATGATAAACAGTGCAGTTGTTACATTACCAAAATACAGTTACTGTAAAGGTACTGAGTTTGACTCTGTGGTTTTAAGAGATGTTTACAGGTTGGGGAAGAGTGTGTTGAGAGAGAAACTACAACCAGTTTGTACAAGAAAATAAGGAAGGGGAGGGGGAATGAAGAATGGAAGGAATTTAAGGTGAGCCAGAAACTGGAACAGCAGAAAAATGAAGATGGATTAGGTGATATGTGGGTGGCATAAGATGGGGCAGCAAGAGCTTTCTTTGATAAAAACATTACAGTTTTGAAGCTCAGAAAGGCATTCATTTTTCCTGATGTTGGTGGGAAGGCCAAACCAGATTTTCTGATCATGAATGCAGGATGTATACTCTGATGAAAAGGAGGAAGGAGCTGTTGACCTTTTGACATACATGTACTTGTGTATGTGTGTGTGTGGGGGGTCACTACTAGACTGGGTTCTGAAAAAGTACAGACTAATCATGGACATGAAGAGTCGCAAGAAAGTTGCTATTTTTTTTTCAAGTTGACTACAGCAAAGAATAGAAGCACTAGGAGCCATGAGTCATAGGAACAGACTATCGAATCCAAAAGCACTAAAATCCACCAAGAAACGCTGAACTACTTCTCTGCGTTTTTTGTCACAAATGTAACTTCATCGAAGTGAAGAGTGAAGATTCTGAGGAAGAATGGTGGATTCTTTTATGATAGGGCACGGGTGAGGTGAGTATGCGATAGTGACGGACGTTAGGGTTTGGGTTAAGGTAAGTGGGTAGTTAGTGGTTTGTGTATAGTTTAGTGTAGGGTTAGGTGCAAGATTTTAGGTGTGTGTGTGTGGATTGCTGTTTGTTTGGTGTGCTTGTGTTGTGTGAGTGTTTTTTGGAACAGCAATTTTTTTCCCTAGGAAAATATTTGCAGTTCTGTATGTTCGATGTTTTCAGCTTTCACTGAATAGAGGTCAATATTAGAACATTCGAAGTTTTGAAACTTCGATGTTCTAAATACAGACCCCTTTGTCACTTGTGTTACTGTAAAAAGAAACCCTTGATTCAAGTAAAAAAATTCACATAGAAGCTGTAGCTAAGAAAGACCGTTTTGGGATGTTATACTATAAAATACATAGAACTATAGAAAATATCACAACTAAATCTGATGGCTTTGGGATCTGTTTCATCGCTGGAGGGTAATAATTTAGGTCACCTAAAACTATCAATGCTCACTAGGCTTGCATGCTTTCACATTAGCTATTGCCTTTTGTTTACACATGTGCTCTGTATTTAAATGTCAATATGAAATTGTGTTTCTATAGTATACAACATGCAGAGCCCTCTTCTGAGACACCCCATACCCAACGTCTGATAGTTTACTGTCTATTCTCCCATTATAAGTAGCAAAATCTGGAAACCTTGCTTTCTTAGCCTGCATGGAATACTGCTGTGTTCTTTGCAGGAGGGGTTGGGCACATTGTCACAGAGACATCAGGGAAACAAGACATTACTGGCTCAAGGATACGTCAGAAGAAAATATTTTCAAATTTGCTTTCATTACCTTCAAAACAAAAAAACAAAACAATTATACCATGCAGGGAGCCCCCCCCACACACACACACACACACACACACACTGTCACCACCAGTAAGACAGACTTCTTGTAAAAGGAAACTTTTATTTTTAGCTGACATTGCTCTACAAAACTTTCTGGAAAGAAAAAAAGTATAGGAAGTTCTGGAGAATTAGTCATATGGAGCTAGAACAAAGGCACAAAAACTACTAAAAGTACAAATTGCGGGGTTATCATCAACATAGTACCTGTTAGAAACAATAACAGCCACAAATGATTAGAAAGAATTGGGAAAAATTTAGATAGACCCCCAGCAAATAACAGTAGTAGCAGTCCAAGTCATAAAGAGAAAAAAATTATCCAAAAATGACTGTGGCACTTAGTCACTTAGATGCAGAGCTTAGATTAAAATGCATTAACTGGCACATAATAGTGGAGTCCAAATCTTAAAATTACAGAGAACATCTGAAAATATGGCTAAAAGTATTGGGAAAAATTTACTTTTCTGTGACAGGGTGATGTGTTTTAGTACAAGTAAGGAGGTGGTAGACTGGAAAGACATAGATGAGAGAGCTTCCAACATGCATGGTATAAGTGTGTGCCTTCTTACTTGGATGCGACTAGACATTATGGAAAAGCTTCAGGACAGAGAAAGAGATGGACTGATGCTGAAGATGAAAAAGTTTGGACTAATTGGCTGGTAGAAGTAAGACGATGAGAAAGGCAAGGGAAAAATCTATACAAGGAGCACCAAAGAAGTTAAGAAAACACCAAGTCTTAAGTCAAATCAAAGGTAAACTGTACAGATAAAGGTCTGGATACCATTCTCATCTGTGAAAATGCATTCTATCTTGAGACACTTCCTGGATTAGATGCAGGCATGGGGAAATGCTATGTTTGGTAGAAACTAAAAGATTTAATTTTGATGCACAGACTATACAAATACTCTACAGTAAAATCTAAATGCCCAAAGGGTATATGTGTATGGTTATAAATGAAACAAACTTCAGGCAGACAGCATTGTGATTAGTGTAAATCAACTCAACAGCTTAAAAGTTACACTAGCAAGGCAATTAGGATTCAGAGATTCAAATTAAGCGGGTTGTCATATTGAAATTAGTATAAACATATGTGAAACCCTGGCAGAATATGGTACACTAAATGCAAAACCTAGAGAGAAATAAAGTGGTTTTGCAATTTAGGCTAGGAGTGATACAACTTTCTTAAACATAGGAAGATGTCTCAGTGGATGATGCATACCAGAGCACATGGTTTGGTCTAATGATAAAGAAAAATGGAAGCTAAGTAAATAAAGCCATAATATGAGAGGCAGTATATAGGGAAGGACAACATTAGATTAAGGAAGTTAAAAAGCAAGTCTCTCAGAAAAAACAGAAAACACTCTCACTGCAGGAAACAAAGTCACTAGTCATGCAGTACAAAGTTTCTTCATGAGAAAATGACAGAATGGAGGAGTCCTGAGGCCCCAACACTACTGATCACTGGTAGACAAGGACATGATCCCCAGAATCTGTCACATCAGGATCAGTTACGGATTTATCCTTTCCAAGCAGTAACAAATGGTAATGACAGTGGAGTGGGTAATAACATACAATTGCATAGCAGAGCAAACTACTAGCATTAAAGGTAAAAGGAATACTTTTGGCAGTAGCATCCTAAGTTGTTCAAATATAATCGGAAGATTTGGGGAAAAGATAACTTAAGGAAAGATGAGGCAATGATATATGCATTACATCAAGATTACTTGGTATGCTGTACATGATAGGAAGCAGAAGAATGCAATATCTTACCAGAATTCTGACAGGACCAATTGTACTGCAGAGAAGCTAAATGAGGTACAATGATTCAGGAATTATCTATATCCAATTCCAAGTAAGGACTACAAACAAAATTATGGGACAGTTTATACTGTCTTCAGTTGCAGTGTTAAAGAATCCATGCCCTCATTAGAAACAATTTACAATTTAACTACAGATTCTAGAAGCCAATAAAGAAATTCTTACATATTAAGCACAAAAGGAATCACTGGAGAAGATACCCTAACAGGAAATTCATCAGTATTGCTAGTCAGCAATACTGATGGGTCATGGCATTTGGCCTTGGAAAATGTACACTTTACATGCATCCCAAGGATATACCCAACTGCAGACAGTCTGGCTACAGTTTTAAATGGAATTTCTTCAAAACATAACATTCTTAAAATTATGGGTGTGCCCCGTGTACTCTGAAGTTTATCCTAGTGGGAAAGGCCACAGGAGAATTTTGATTTTATGGTAGTGGATAAACAGTACACTTAGACTCATCTCCCTCAAGGAATTTACATCAGTCTGTACCATCTTTCAGAAGGTGTTGGTGGAGGCTTATAGCATGATCCCCAAAGAACAGTAATGTAGTACTATGCTAAAACAGAGTGATGACACTGTCCTTCCTTTTGGAACTTTAAGGGGCATGTTAGTGTTTTATTGTTTTTATCTGATGCCTTAAGTAGGATGTGTGCAAAATTATAATTTATAATATTCAACTGGGAGAGGTTGGGATCTTTAGGTGGAACATCCAATTTCTTAGGGGAAGCAAGAGATTACTAATGACCAGAGAACATCTATACTTAATATAATTAAGGTGGTGGGAAATAATGCTGAGTATGCCATGAATCAAAATAACAGTCGTATTATTGATATGGAAACTGTCCAAAGTACCAGATTCTGTATTTACAGACAAAATATTTTTTTTATTTCTAATTTGTAAGAAATTACCTTCTCAGATGTCAAAATGTAACACAAACAGTTCACCTATTCTGCTTAAGCTGTGGTTTCAAGTCTGCTCCCCCTACATCTCTTTAAAAAGGCAAAATAAAATATTTTCTTGGCATTTCTGGTTATATGAGGTCTGCCTTAAAGATGGACAAAGAAAGACCAGTCTCTCTGGAAGAAAACACTTACAGATGTGCAGAAAATCTGAAAAATAATTAACTGCAGAAACTGTAAACTGTTCTAAAATGATGGTTTTATTACTAAGGATTCTAGCTATGTGAGTACTGATTTTGTGCGTGTTTGCACAAACATATTTGAACTCACGTACGGTGTATTCTCCACACAAATTAAAGTTTCCAGCAAGTATTAACATTTGTGTTGATATACGTGGTGGCCAAAGGGGACAACCTGAGAAAATGTGCTTCTTTTGCAGCACAAACTCTCTAACTACCTAACACCCTTGGATTATCACAAGGCTCCATACTAGGGCCCCTGCTGTTTTCCATCTTCATTAACGATCTGTACACTGTCATCTCAAAAGTCAGCTGTATCCAATACGCTGACGACTCTACCCTGATCTGCTCGGCCACATCTCCAACAGACTTATGGTCTGCTACCCAGCCCACCTTTAATACTATATAAAACTGGCTCTCTGAATGTCGTTTGATACTAAATCCCGAAAAAAACTAAAATGCTGTTATTCTCACCAACACAAAGGTCTACTGCTTTTACCTTTACCATAAATGCAAATGATGGCACAATAATCTCCCCCAACCCCTCTACAAAACTATTAGGTGTCATTACAGATAATCTAAAATTTGACCTACATGTAAACCAATTGATCAAAACCATTAATAACAAACTAGGGTCACTTTACAGAATAAAAGCCTTCCTAACCCCTCCAGCTAAAATTGCCATAGCTTGCTCTCACCTTCTTTCATCACTTCTGTATGTATCCCCTCTACTCTCTAATCTAAACAAGACTGTACTTAAACTCTCAACTTGCTATAACCACATTGCCAGGTTTGCCACACTGGGCTGCCTTTTAGGACACACCACTGCATCAATCTTAACCAGTTTGGGTGGCTTGAACTACCCAGTCTAATCCAATATAACCTACTGATCATGGCTTATAAAATCCTTTATAATCCAGATAATATTCCTGCACTTAAAAATCTTATCACCCCGTATAACAATCTGCGACTGCTTTGATCCTCTAACAGGCTACTAATTCAGACAAGCAAAATTAACAACCCAGCTGGTGACTCCCTCTTTGCAAACTCTGTAGGCAGAGCCTGGAACTCACTTCCAGCTGATATTACTTTACTCTCCAACCTTGGTCAATTTAAAACTAGACTCAAACAACATCTGGCACTAAACCGGCTATGCCACTGTATCAAGCCTGGCTAACTCTCATCTAGAATGTGTAAAATCTATTAATCATCTCAGTATTTAATTTACCCCTAACTTTCACCAGGGAGCAACTCTAACCTGTGGAACTTATTTATTCTTGTTTGCTTATGTAATATTTGTCAATATTATATTTGTAACATGTTTTTATTGTTGCTGTTTACCTTGGAGCTTTTTTCCCCGGGCCTCCGCTGAAAATGGACATGCATCCAGTTGGACTATCCCGGTCAACAAACGTAAAATAAATAAAAATAAATTCTACAAGTAAAGCTTAGAGAATGTTCTAAGGGGGGGTGTAAAATAAGTGTACATAATGCTATTAATATTCATCCAGCCATTTTTGTAGTTAATGTTTCTACACTCCAGAGTGTTAGGTGGATCTCACCCAAGTATATCCTATTTCCATGATTTTATCTATAGATTTTTGATATTTAAGTTGTGATCAGATCATAGCAAACATGTTTAAAGCGGAGTCACAGCTATGTTTTTTCTTTTAATTTTATTCAGAAACTGAAACGCATATTTTCTTGTTTAACATATTTATTCATAATACTGCATCACAGTGGCATACCTGCACATTTGCATTACATTAATTAATGGTCACTTAGAAGTCACCAGTGACAGAGACCCTAAAAGTACAATTTCTCAAAGCAGTTACCTGACAATGAACAGTTAAGCTTAAAGTTAGATAGCTGTCATCTTTCACTAGCCTTAAAAAGTCAAAACTATCATGTGCTTTATGAGAAGGACTGGCATAAACATGAGAAAAATACTAAGATATATATAGGTATGTACTCAACAAATCACCACGTGAACCAGACTGACATTCTGTGCACCTTCTAGTCTCTTTTGAGCATTTAGGTTGACCAACAATCTCTAAAACAAGTGCATTGAGTGTGTGAATGACTTACTGTACCTTCCATATTCTTTGTTTGGTCTTGAAGTTTTTGGTTTAATGCTCTGTTTTCTTCTTTTATCTTTGGCAGTTCTCTTTGCAACTCTGTGATTTTCTGAAAGCAAGAAACAGATGTCAGAGCACTTCTGCAAATTTTAATACATAATTCAGAACCTACTCAGCATATTATCTACACTGCTTTTGTTCCACTGTAACTTAATGATTATAATCAATTTACAGTATCTACAGCCATGATCAAGATTAAATGTGATAAAATCACTTCAATTAAACAAAAAATAAAAAAAAATGCTTTGTTCAGTTGAAATTAGTTTCATTTGTTTATTTGTTTAAATCTCAACTCTAAAAGCAACTGCTATCCATCTTTCCAGGAGTCAAGAATGCAATACCTTAACAGACTGCATGTAGGTGTTAAGTCAAATAATAATAAAGTCAAATAATCACACAAAAAAAAAACAAACATAAAATGAAGGAAAGCTGATGCAACCACAATCTAAAACAATGTGCAAAGACAAAACCACTTTAATTAATGCTGCACATTTTTAGTGTTATTGTTCAATGCAGTCAGGACTTCAGAATAAAAATAAGTTAGAACACATTGTAATATATACATAAAGGAAATGACATCATATCTCAGAAAATGCATATCACACAAAAAGATTTATAAAAACATCACACATATGTATTAATACTGAGCTGAGGAAACCGAAAGTAAAATGTTCAAGAAAAACAAAAATGTTACCAAAAACATTTATGATTTATCAAACTGTTAGCCTGATGATAGGAACATGGTCATGCAAACCTGAAAAGGATCCAGCATTAAGATGCAATTGCCAGATAGTTTTTTGCACTCCAGATTGCTTCACCTCCCTTTGCTTTACAATTTTTTTCCAGAACAAAAATATCAATTCAGTCATTTTTTTTTACAACCTGTAGTATACCTATGTAAACCATTATTCTTAGTTTCCCTACTTAAACAATCGACATACTCGTGTATATCGATAGATATATGCAGCTGTAATTGCCTGCCTTGCCAATAGTAAATGCATCACATTAAATACATTTTGTGGTGTATATGACGAAAGGAAATACTGCCAGTACAGCTAGCTGGAATTTTGTAAATAATTATAGGTCATTGGTGAATATCGAAATGATTTATATAAGATGTCTATTACAAATGTATCAGAACTGTATGGCATGTGTATATCAAACTGCTTGTACAGACGTGTGTTGAAAGGGTATTTCCAAAATACTTGTGTTTAAAATGGAGCCATAATGCACCCTGCTGGAGAACAGAAATGTACATGCACTATTGTAACTGTCTAAGTGAATATATTTTAACAGAGGAAACTGGAATACAGGAAGTTAACTTCAGCCCAGCAAATTTTAGAAAAATAGCTGAAATTAAATTACTTTATAGGCTATGCAATAAAAGATGGTATCTTTCAGTTTTAAGTGCAGCTACAATCACAGAGTCTGTGCTGAAAACCTTTCTGTATAGTCTTAGGAGTGAACTAATTACTACCTCTGAAAGCATGAAGGAATGCAATTGTTTTATGACTTCCAGCATCTACCAAAGATCTGTGGTCTATATTTTTATAGGTAGATGCTAAATACTACCAGCTTCTAGCAGCTGAGATTTCACCTGGGAACTAGAGTCGTTCGATAAGAAATCTAGTCATTCAGCAAGCTATCCCAGCAGTAATATTTGAGATATTAATTTGAGAAGTCTCAGAGAGAGAGAGCATTCTGCATTCTGTGTTGGGCCTGACAACTAGAAGTTCCATTCACCACATCTGCCTTGCTCTATTAGTAAGTTCTTAAATTATAGTAACTCTCTTAGATTTAGTCAGGAATATAGTGAAGCTTAGTTTAGATATTTTTCTTTATTTGAGACTGTCCTGCAATTTTGTTTTAAATATTTCCTGTGGTTTTGAACTCTGTCACTGTGAATATATATTTAGTATTGTCTTGTTCTTTACTTATTATTAAACATTTAAAGCTTTCATTGTGGCTGTTCTGTGCAGAGATATTGAAGTCTTGAGAATACTTGCATATTTATCTGGTGACATTTTGTGGGCCACTCAATAGCCTTGCTCAAACTACCATTTGTATTAATATTACACAGTAAGAATGGATACCCCTTTAAGGGCCTTATAGAAGCTGATAAGGAGTGACTGGAGGCTGTAGAAACTACCTTATAGTCTGGGCAGGAGGCATAGCTAGTAAACCTCTGCCAGCCTTTCCCAGGTGTGTGTGTGTGTGTGTGTGTGTGTGTGTGTGTGTGTGTGTGTGTGTGTGAATCAAACCTCAAAGAGTGTGTGTGTGTCGGCTACTTGGGCAGGGGCATGAAGCACTGGTTGGACAAAGGGTGCTGGAGGTCTTGGCTTGGTCACTCAGCTGAGATCGAAACTCTATAGCTATGTCAGTGGGGAGTCTTACTGAGTATCTGGAGAAAGAGTGAGAAATCAGCCCTGGACTGACTGTGGTCTTTGTGTGCTCTTAAAGGAAATTGCACTTGATGCAGAGAGCTGCATCTGGAAATACTGTGTGCACCTGTTAACCTCCCAGCGTACATCTCCCACTGCTGCCAATGGTGAGGATTGAGGCTCCTTGATTACTGGTCCAGTGGAGGGGTGTCACAGTACATATTACCCCTGCTGTTGTAAAGCTATAATGTCCAATACAAGAAATAACTTTTGATACCAACCTAACAACATCAGATACTCCATGAATTCATCCGCACAACAGAATCTACATTTAAATATTTTCCTTCTTACCAATGAAGGTATTGTATAACCACAATTCTCTGCCTCAACAATATCTTAATTTTATTCCTTTTACATATAAACTAGGGTTCTTTACCTACCTTATCTATGAACATATCAGTACTGGTTGCCAGGTACCAATTTGCTGAATATATATTTCATTGTTGATGCAATCAATTGAAAATGCTATAACCATAGGTGATGAAAAACTAAAGGTAGCACTAGAACCAGATCTATTGTCACTATCTTTATTTAATGGTGCAAGTAATATAGGGTAATTTTTTATACGCTTCCATTCATATATTCCTTAACAGCTTTTAATATGGATATCTTCTCAAAGACATATTACATAAAATGTCCAGTTCCTAGTAAGATACATCTGAAATTATTCTTGACAGAATTAACATTTGTCCTTTAACAATGTTTAGTTTTTATTTAAAAATATGGATACTATTTAATATATACACACATTGCAAACAATTTACCAGAGATTAGATATTTGAAAATTGAGAAATGAAGGACCCCCACTCCTCCTCAGAATTTATACTAACCCCTGTGTACCTTAGTACCTTACTTAGAAGCACTCTGGTAACACTAACACTATTCTGACAAATTTGGGTTGAATATACACATGTTTTTATACATATAACCGAAACATCATTTACCCGACTTTCAGAAGATCGAGCAAAAACAGCAACAGTACAAAACACTGACCGCTCAAAACATAGATGGGTAACTAACAGTAAGTAACTGCTTGGCCACATGTTGACCTTTGCCCTTACCTCCATGGTAGTGCTATTTCAGAGTCGGTATATTTAGTTAGGGGGAAGTGGGGGGTGCAGTCCCCCACATGGGTGTGTTTTCTTTGCTTCCGTTTTAGTGTGCTTGTCAGCTTGGCCAACAGGTTACTTACCATTAGTTGCCTGTTGGTGTTCCAAGCAGTCACAGTTATGTATTGTCAGTGTTCTCGGACTGACCTTCTGAAAGTTGGCCAAGTGGTGTTTCGGTTATATGAAGGTTCTGAGGAAGGTCTTATAGTAATGTCAGAAGCGCTTAACCTGTGGATACCTGTGGTGATTAAAGTTTTATTCTACGTGGCTCCTGGTGGTACTTCATTATTTGGTGAATTTTGGATTGATATGAAGGGGATCCATATAAACATTTTATATATATATATATATATATATATATATATATATATACACACACACACACATATATATATATATATATATATATATATAAAAAAATGTGTGTGCGTGTATATATATATATATATATATATATATATATATATAT